>NW_007729151.1:248998-250925 GCF_000696425.1 Galeopterus variegatus
GCAAAGCTTTTCATGTGGAAGACGGGGAGGAATGTTTCCAGGAGCTTCAAAGGCAAGTGGGGGCTCATCATCAGGGAACTGAAAATCAGTGTGTGCTCTTGGGTCAGTGGGATGCAGTCTAAGAGGCTGGGGTGAATCCCAGAAGCTGGTGGACCTCTGGGGTGTGGGGGCGAGCTGCAGTGGTGGGTGGATGGGCCTGGGTGTGAAGGCCAGCAGATGGAGGGTGAACCCCAGAAGTTGGCAGTGGATTCCTGGTGGGAAGATGAGACCCAGAGAGGGGCAGAGACAACAGAGTAGTCTCAGGGGCTATGAGGGTGTAGAACCACCTATAAAGGTGGGGGCAAAAATTCAGGGAAGTGATGGCAAAAGGGGAAATCAGGCCGGGAGGTCTAGCGGTGATTTCTCCCTCTTAAAGTGCAGGGAAACTATTCCAGTGTTTTGGACTACCTGGGCATGTCCCCTCTGAGAGGGAAACCAGCTCCAGTATTTTCAGGCTCCCACGTGCTTGTGATCAGTGTTGCTCAATCTTTGTTTTCCTGGAAGTGACTCGTCACAGTCCTTTGAAATCAAACAACTCAGGGCCGACCCCGTGGTTCACTCGGGAGAGTGTGGCGCTGGGAGCACAGCGGCGCTCCTACCGCGGGTTCGGATCCTGATCCTATATAGGGATGGCCGGTGCGCTCACTGGCTGAGTGCGGTCACAAAAAAAAAAAAAGGACAAAAAAAAAAAAAGAAATCAAACGACTCAAATGGGGGTTGGAATTACTCAAGGAAGCAAGGAGTTGAACGCCTGTCTGCAACGATGGGGGTTTCCCACCAGGGGATACAACAGATAAACCCCCATTCTACAGCCTTACCTCTAGCTAGTGGCTGAATGAATTTGTGAGTCTGAATCCTTTTTGTAATAACTTCGTATTTTCCCTTCTCAAAATGGGAATTTATATTATTCTGAAATCCTTTTCCTATTAAATTTTTTTTACAGTAAAAATACATATAAATAAAATGTCATATGGGAAAGATTGCATTCCTAATCTGCCTTTCGATAAACTCATTCCCTTCAAAAAGATAAACTGTGACTTTATATAACAACAACAAAATGGTGACAGTGTTCTTAGGCATTTTTGTGAGATATGTACATATTAAAGACATAAGCTGTCTGTCTACCATATCGTATGTTTATCAGTCTTCTTCCCACATCCCCAACTGCCGTCTGTAAGGCGTACAGTATAAGCACTGTAACAGGAGATACCTAACTGTGTTTTTGGTCTACCCTCTTTGCCTAATACATAGCTTGGTGGATGTCAGAGTTCAACAAATGAATACCAACCAAAACCCTACAAGGCAAATCACTGTGCATTTTGCAACCTAGCTAATGACCCTAGACTATTTCACTAGATTTGTTTTCAGCAGCTAAAGAAAAATATTTGTATTGGAAAGTCAATCATAAATACCCTCTCCCATTTCCAGATAGCACAGAAAATTCTAGAACAAAGACCTATGTCTCCTGATTCCTAGCAGAGCCCTGCCTGCTTTGGGATTGAGAGAGAATGTCTGTAGAGAACACCTAAGTCATTNTAATCCCAGGTCAAATCTTTTCTCCTCATTCTCTTCCTTCTTATTTGAAAACATTATCACCTGTTTGTAGTAATGTTTCTCTGCATGGCTGTAATTGAAGTTTATATAAAATATACTACAGGGCTCTTTCATGTAGCAGCTTATTACAATTTTTATTGCTCTAATGTATTCATATCTTGGGGGAGTGTTTAATCAACTCTGAAGATAGGGCAGTCCCCCAAATCACCAAAACTTCCCTGTGATGGAAAATATAGGAAATTAGAAGGAAAAAGAAAACCTGGTGGTGAAAGGGCAAAGCTTTTCATGTGGAAGACGGGGAGGAATGTTTCCAGGAGCTTCAAAGGCAAGTGGG
>NW_007729151.1:251642-255796 GCF_000696425.1 Galeopterus variegatus
CCAATTAAATCAGGATCTTTGAGGTTGAGATCCAGACGTTGGTTTCTTTCTTTTTTTTTTTAACAGCTGTATTGAAGTATAATTGATATACAATAAACCACACATATTTAACAATCAATTTGATGAGTGGTGACATAAGTAGAACTCCTGGCCCATCACTACAATCAAGATAATGAATATATGTATATAATGCACTTCCTAAAATTTTCTCATGCCCTTTGTAATCTTTCCCTACCTCCCCCATTCCCATCATCAGGCAAACATTGATCTGCTTTCGATCACTGTAGATTAATTTACATTTTCCAGAATTTTATATAAATGGAATCATATAATACATTCTCTTTCTTTAGTTTGGCTTTTTAAATTCAGCATAATTATTATGAGATCTACCCATGTGCTTGTATGTGTCAATTCCTTTTTATTGATAAGTAGCTTTCTAGTGTACGGATTCACCACAGTTTATCTGTTGTCCAGCTGTTACTGGACCTTGACTTTGTTTCCAGTGTTGGACTATTACAAATAAAGCTGCTCTGAACACACATGTATAGAGTCTTTGTATGGATATGTACATTCTTTTCTCTTCAATAAATACCTAGCAGTGGAATGCCTGAATCATATCATGGGCATAAGTTTAGCATTTTAGGAACCTTCTAAACCATTTTCCAAAGTGGTTGTACCATTTAACATTTCCACCAGCAGTGAATGAGAGCTCCAGTGCTCCACATTCTCACCATTCTTGTCATTTTAATTTGCTTTTCTCTAATGACTAATAATGTTGTGCATCTTTTCATGTACTTTTTTCCTATCTGTATATCTTCTTTGGTGAAGTTTGTGTTCAAACCATTAGGGATGAGACATAAACATCAGTTAAAAAATAAATAAAACTTCCCTGCTGATTCTAATGTGCAGCCAGGGTTAAGATCACTGTCTTACCAGAAAATTTAATGCAAACCTCACATTTTCATTTTAACCATATGGAAACTGAAAGATTGAGGTTACTGGTAGAGCAAGGAAAATTTCAAAACAATAAAATGACCCTTAAAATATCTGTGGTCATTAGGGAGTGAATTCTTTACTGCGGATCTGACAACCTCTGACATAAGTCAGAGAAGGTATTGTCTGTGGTGAGGCTTACTGGCATAATTAACTGAGGTATTTGTTCCAACCTGATTATTCATCATTTCACTTAGTCATGAGTATATTTTCTACAATACATTTTGAAGGAATTGCTTATTTCAACCAAATTTGTGGCAATATGATGACTATGGTGAGATGGAAGGGAAAATAGTCTCAGGGCTTCCAAATATAGTGTTGACTACACAACTCTAGAGGGACCCATTCACATGGAAGATAGCATGAAACCTGTGCACAACCAAAACAGCCTCATGCAGTGGAGCTGAACAGCCTTCAGCCCTAAGGTCTGTGTTCTGGGTCTCACCTTCTAACTGTGTGATCCTAGGAAAGTTGGTTGAACCTCTGAATCTTGGTTGAAAATATAAAATGAGGATAATTCATGTTCACAGAATAGATGTGAATAAAATGAGATTATGTTGGGGATCAGCAAGGCCAAATGGCTACAGGAGCTAAGTAGGTAAGTTAAATGAGCAAAGCAGGTCAGGTCAGAGAGGCAATAGAGAAAATGAAGGGACCATCATAACAAACCGTAACATGCTCCCCCTGCCTACTTGGCTCTAGCTAATTATCACATTGTAGAAATGCTTTGAGTCAGTCCGTGAGGGACTATGGTAGAGGTCTATCTTGCATCCCCTCCTCTGTCCTTCTTATGACAACTACCGCCTCCATCACAAGGGTCCAGAACCCAGTCTGGGTCAATCATTTTATTGCATCTTCCTGGCCATAATGATCAACCCAAGGATGGCATGTACTCAACTAGGAAAAAACAAAAATGAAAAAGTTTCTGGGGATTTTCATAGCCAAAACTAACAGAGAAGCTTCCCTTCCTCTCTGGACATGAGACCATAGGGTGACTATCCAGAGCTGCCTGTCACCATGTTCTATGCCATATGAAGAAAGACCATCTACCGTAGGAGTGATTGAAGACGACCAGAGAGTGATAGACTTCTGCCATCTTTTGAGTTCCTATCAGCAGGCCCCTTCCAAGCTTTTGCCACATGTTCCAGTAAATTTGGGACTAGACTAACTTAACAAGATTTCTGTTGCACTCAGCCAAAAGAATTCTGACTACTGCATTTTGCCATCTTAAAGTACAATGGAAACAGATGACTTTGCATTGATTTCATTACGTCGTCATGATATCTGACTCACAGATAGAGGTTACAGAGCTAAGAAGTGAGTTCTGAAACAGGAAATGGAAATGCAGCAGTGGTATTTCAGGGAAAGCTGGCCAGGGCTGTGTTGAATCCTCTGTGTTGATTTGGACATTTTCTAGATTTAAAAGCTCATATGTGGGCTCTGATGAGTTCTGGAAGTGATGAAGCTCTGAGAAAGGGATTCACACTAACACCTATGAGAGATTGAGGGCAACACTCCAATGACATTTTATTAACTTACATTGAAAAATAGAATTGATATATAGACTAGAACACTTCCATTATTGTCTTAAGTACATTATGTTCTTAAGCTACACAGGAAGCCAAAACATAATCGAAAGGCTCTTTCTTCAAATTTGCTGAGATAAAGCATTGTCAACGGAGTTTGCAATCTGTGTTCAGTGCACTTGCTTCATAGATGCAAACGAATGTAGGAAGCCAGGTCATGATCAGAATGTTGTTTGGTTGGAACAGACTGAAAAAGAGGCATTGGATAAGTTGAGACTTACTGGCATTGAGCTAGAATAACCTGATGCTTTCATTTTACTTGGCAGGTGACGCAGCCTTTGGATTTGGAAGTGTTCAAATTGCCGAGCTTTCCTCTCTCCTGGGTAATACTTGAATGAATGTGGTCAGTTTCTGTCTCACTGACTTTCCTTTCTCTGCCATACAATGGCTGTTCAACTACCTTTCTGCTGGAAACCTTCTTTCTATATATATCTTAATGCACTTGATTATGAAGCAGCGGCACAGGAGAGCCGGTTTGCAACAACTTGTACCAGCTCAGGAGCACAGATTGTGGGCATCTCTTCCCAACTCTGCTTTCGGGGTTACCACACTGGCAGTTTGAGATCACACCACAGAAACTGGCAAACATTACAAATCAGGGCTTTCCCCCACCCCCCTACAAAGCTAGTCGTTCAAAATTTACCAGCACACCACTGGTTATGAGTGCAGTATGCCCAACAGCCTTGTTATTTCTTTCAGGCATATATTTCCACCTTGATCCATCGTGGGCCAGTCTTACATTGGACATTTAGAGAGCAATTTGCTGGCCTTATTTCTAAGATCTTAGAGGGACCCTCACTTGTGTCCACCCTCACAATAAAGGGCTCACCTTGGCTTCAGTCCCACAGGTCTGCTGGTCTGAGGGAGGTACCTCCTGACTCTCAGTACAGTGTTCCCACCACACCTCTTACCTATCAAAACAATACTTGAGGGTAGGAATTGTTCCCAGCTAGTGGGAAGGATTTCATAGGTCATTTACTCTAAGTTGCTAGTATTGACACGATGTATTAACTGTCTTCAGACTATTTGTATTGTCATAGCCTACAGGAAGAGTGCCAAGTGGTGAGATTTCTGGGAACACTGCAGGCTTCTGGAGGAGTTGTTTGGGAGCAAGGAGCATTACTGACATTTCTTAAATGCTCTCAGTTTGGCCACCACCTAAGGGTAACCCTGTNTGGTGTGTCAGGACCCAAGCCCACTTACCGGCTATGTGACCTTGGACAAGGTACTTAACCTTCCTAAGTCTCCATGTCCTCCTTGTAAACTCAATAAAATAGATGTACACTTTACTACAGTGTCTATAACGTAAGTGCTTAACACATTGTAGCTGTTATTGTTGTTATTATAGTATCACTATGATTGTGGCATTATCCAAGTCAGGTAAATGGCAAGTCCAGTTTCTGGAGACTGTGCAATGATGTCATTCCTCACGCCCACTCAGACCCCATGAGGCTCATCCAGTTTCCTACCAAATGAGTCTGCGCCTTTACCTCTCCCTTCTATAAAACACTGGGATAATCACGGTAAACAATAATGCCTTTGTGTTTATAAGGCACAATCACATCCATTTTCTTA
>NW_007729152.1:0-4376 GCF_000696425.1 Galeopterus variegatus
CACTCATCATCCCGCTCAGCCCCACAAGAAGTTACCGCCGGCTGGTCCGGGGTCCCTTCCCTCCCTGTGTTGTTGGTCCCCGGTGGCGAGGAACCAACATACTCTGCCAAATGTTTAGGGCATAAAAAGGAGGCACACAGAAGTCATATGTCTTTTAACAGTGTTAGAGCAGAAACTAATACAAAACTAAATCAAACTAAGAGAGGCATGCCTGGAATATACATTTATATCAAGAGAAATATTCAGATCAGTTACAGAGAAATTTTCACTTCTGTTTCAATTCTCCATTTTTTCACTTCTGTTTCAATTCTCCATTTCACTCTGTTTATATAGACATAGCTTTATTTTTTAATAAAAAAATAGACGACATATTTTTAAATGATGTTTGACACTATTTTGTATATTCAGCAATGCAATGGAATAGTCCTACATTAGGCAATATTAAATGAGATTTTTTGCCTAAAATACCATGATCCTTAAAGGTATAACAATTGTTTGAACTTTTAAAATGGGGCAGTAAAAGCATTCCTTCTAATTATTCACTTTCATGTTAAGAATCATTTTCCCTTATTCCCTCTAAAACAAGTGAATTCAGGTTTGCATTGCTTTTTAAAAATATTTATTATAAGTATATTACTATTTTTAAAATTTTTACAATAACCAATGCTTTTATTGTGAATCACTACTATTAAACATTTTGATTTTTCACCCAATATATGAATCTTACTAATCTGTAATTATATATTGTACTGAAAATATATAATGCACATGATGAAACAGTATCAATATATATTAAGAATGTAAAACTCTTCATTACCACAGTTAACACTGTGTAATTGCTAACTATTGCAAGTAATAATATATATATATATATATATATATATACTGCCATATAAATTAAAGATTCATTGCTACACCCTATATCAGCATAAATTCCAAACAGATCAAAGTTGTTTTTTAGTGTTTTTGTTTGTTTGTTTTTATCTGTTAGGCTATGACAAGAACTAATTAGTCCCCTTATAAAGAACTATAATATAAGGCTTAATCCTTTGCACTTACTCTCTTGTACTTACTCTCTGCTGCCTTCCAAATCTTCTGTGAGCATCCCACTTTGTGAAAATCTAACATGAAATCATGCTAGGAAAAGGTGGGAAATGCAGTTAGCAGTTCTCTCCCTTGCAGGAGAGAATGCAGAAAGAAAAACGACAGCCCATCATAGATTTACATGTAAAAAAGAAAACCATACAATTATCAGAAGAAAACACAGGAAGATACATTTATTATTCTGGAATCAAGAAGGTCTTTCTAATAATATCACAGAACTCAAAAGTCATGAAAGAAAATTTAATAAAATCAATTACATTGAAAAATATCTACATGAAAACCTTCTAAATAAGCAAAGTCAGAACAAATAAAAAAAGTGGAACAAAATATTTGTAATTCATATCACAAAGATATAACTTCCTTGATATAAAAAGTGGTCCATAAATTATTGATAAAGTAAAATCAATAATCGATGGGTAAACTATATGAACTTCTAAAAATGAGAATCAAAATTGTGTCCAAGTTAAAAAAAATATTTAAAATCACTAAAAAGAAGATAATAAAACATTGAATTTTACTGAAACATTGTTTTCTATCTTTCACTATGGCAGCCAAACATTGTTTGAGTGAGGGTCTGGAGAACAGCCATTCTCATATAGTGCTGATTGAAGTACAAATTGGTACAATCTGTGTGGATGTCAAATCTACCAGTTTTAAAAATGCAAATACACTTTTATCTACAAGTTTAATTTTAAGAATTTACTCTACAAATATATGTGCACATATGAATGATGGCATTGTAGGGCTAAGTCATGTATTTCAGAGTTGTTTATATTTTAAAATGTTTGGAAAATTGGAAACAACATGTAAGTCGATGTTGAAACTGTTGAAAAATTTCTCTGAATACCATTTTTTACCTTTTGAAATTTAAATCATAAAATAGTGTAATACTCATTTGTTCAAAAAGTGGAAAAAACTCAATAAAGAGCATTTTAAATATGCTAATTTAGAAAGTAATGTCAGCAAGATAGCAGAATGGGATGCTCCAGCCCTTCACTCCCCATGGAAATACCAAGTAAGGAGCAACATAATCCTATGAACCAAAGTAGCTTCGTGAAATCTCTAGAAATCAGTTAAGAAGCTGTAACAACCAAGCAAGCATCCATCTAAGAAAAAAACACTCAAAATGGTAGGAAATTTTATTCCATTTATGGTTCACTCTTCCCCTACCTTTCCTCCCAGAGCCATGACTGAGAGTAGCTTCCCAATTTCCAGTTCTTCCCTTAGAACAAAAGGAAAAATGTAGAACTTGTTTGCTATTAGGATTTTCTGCTCATTAATTTGACAGCTTAGTAGAAAAGGATTGATTCCTCGAAAACCACATGCTACTACAATACCCCAATGGAATACATAATTTGAATAGCCCTATAAATATTAAGGAAATTTAGTTCATAGCCATAAACTCAGAAAAAGAAATCTCGAAGTCCAGATGGAATCACTGGAAAATTCTTCCAAATGTTTAAGGAAGAATTAACAAGGATTCTACATAATCTTTTTAGAAAATTAAAGAAGAGGAAGCACTTCACAAATCACTCTAGGAAGCCAGTATACAGATACAAAAAAACAAACAATGACATTATAATAGAAATAAAGAAAGAAAACTGCAGTGAATATCTCTCCAGTACTTATATGCAAAAATCCTCAACAAAATATTAACAAATCCAATAGAGTAACGTATAAAAATAATTGTATTCAGTAATAAAGCAGGATCTATTCCAGGTATGCAAAAGTGGTTCAACATTCAAGAATAAGTCAGTGTAACTGACAATATCAACAAGTGAAAGAAAGAAAGAAACATATCATATCAATTGAAGCAGAAAAAGCATATAACAAAATCCAACACTATTCAAGCTAAAAACACTCAACAAGTTATGAACACAGTGAATATTTCTCAACTTCATAAATAGCATCTACAAAAATGTTCTACTATACTTTATACATTACAGTTAATGGTAAAAGATAGAATGCTTTACCACTAAGGCTGGGAACAAGGCAAAGATGTCTGCTTTCACCACTCTTATTCAATATAATGCTGGAAATTCTAGGCTCTGCAATAAGGCAAAGTAAAGAAATAAAAAGCATACGTATTGGAAAGAGTTTTATTTCTTCCTTTTCAATCTATATGCCTTATATTTCTTTTTTTTCAAAGAAGATCTAAATAAATGAAAAAAATATGTTTATGAATCAAAACACTAAATATTGTCAAGATGTTAACTGTCCCTAAAGTGATCTATAGTATTAATGTAAATCCTTTCAAAATCCCAGCAAGTTTTCTTGTAGACATAGACAAAATTATCCTAAAATTTATATGGAAAAGCACAGACTCTAAAATAGGTACAACAATCTTGATAAAGAATAACATGAAAGGAATCATCTCAGCCAGCAGTAAGCCTAGTATATAGCTGTGGTAATCAAGACAAGTTGGTATTGGCAGACAGACACACTGATCAACGGAACAGAATACAAAACTCATTATTGGCCTCATAAAAATATGGCTAACTTACTTATTGCATAAGTGGGAAAGAAATTCAGTAGTAGAAGGACAACCTTTCCACAAATGATGCTGGAACAACTAGATAAACCTAGGTCAAACAAAACAAAACAAAAAGCCATGAACTTTGACCTATATGTCACACCTTATACTAAAATTAGCTTAGAATAGAACAAAGAGTTATATATAAAATGCAAACCTATAAAATTTACAGAAAAAAATGTTAAAATCTTCAGGATCTTGAGCTAAGCAAGTAGTTCTTAGACATGCCACCAAAGTACAATCCATACAAAGAAAAGTTAAGTTGAACCTTAAAATTGAAAACTTCCCATTAAAAAGACCCTCTCTTTAACAAGGTGAAAAAACAAACCACACACTGAAAGAAAATCACATATCCAATACAGAAATTTTATTTACAGTATATAAAGATTTCTCAAAATTCAACATTAAAAAGTCCAATTAAAAAAATGGGTAAAAGTCATGAACTGACATTTCACTGAAGAGGATATCCATATGCCAAATGAACACATGAAGAGATGTTCAACATTATTAGGCATCTGGGAAATGAAAATTAAAACCGTAATGATATATCACAGCATACTCATAGGAATGGCTAAAATTAATAGTGACACCACTAATAGAGTTTGGATGCACTCTCCCCCCAGAACTCATGTGAAAATTTGATCTCCAATGTGACAGTGTTGGAAGCTGTTTGAGTCATGGGGGCGGGTCCCTCATGAATGGATTAGTGTGCTCCCTTCGGGGGGGGGGGGGGGGGGGG
>NW_007729152.1:5376-26611 GCF_000696425.1 Galeopterus variegatus
TGGGGGCGGGGTGGGGGGGGGGGGGGGGGGGGGGGGTAATTAATGAGATCTCACTTTATTAGGTCCTGCTAAAGCTGGTTGTTTTAAAAGACTCTGGCACCTCCCCTCTCTCTCTCTCACTTCCTCTCGCCATGTGATCTGCTTGTACCTATTGGCTGCCTGCTGTTTTCTGCCATGAGTAGAAGCAGCCTGAGGCCCCTGCCAGATGCAGCTGTCCCAGAATCGTGAGCCAAATAAACCCTGTTCTATATAAATTACCCAGTCTCAGGTATTCTGTTATAGCAACACAAAAACTGACTAATACAACCACCAAATGCTAGTGAATATGTGGAGAGACTATATAATCCTCACACATTTTTGATGGGAATGTAAAAGAGTACAGCCACTTTAAAAAACAGTTTAGCATTTTCTTATAAAACTAAACATGGAACTAACATACAACCCAAAGAAATGAAAAATCTGTTCACACAAAAACCTGAAAACATGTGTTCATATCAGTTTTATTCATAGTAGTCCCAAATAGCCCCAAAGTGGAAATAACCCAGAAGCCCTTCAATAAGTGAATGGTTAAAGAAACTGTGGAACTTCCATACCATGGAATACTATTCAGTGATCAAAAAAAAAAAAAAACTTTATAAACACAAAAACTTGGATGAATATTCAGGGAATTATATTCAGTGAAAAAAAAAATCTCAAAATGGTACATACGAGCTCATGGTCAGATTAACCCATACATGAGCTCCCCCTGCCACATCGAGATGATCCGTACCGAAAAGGAAAAAATTGTTCCTAAACGAGAAGAGGATGTTGCACAGAAAAATATATCCAAAAAGAAACTGAAGAAACAAAAATTTATGGCTTGAGACTAAATTCAGCATAAGTGCAGGTAAAATTTTTTAAAAAATAAATAAAAGATACCTACTATACAATTCAATTTATATAGAGTTCTTCAAGTGAAAAAAAAAATGTTTAAAAAGGAAAAACATATTAGTAGTTGCCAGAGATTAAGGATAGGGGATGGGGGATGTTGACCTTTAAAGGGTCAACACTGGAGATCCTTGTGATGATAGCACTCTTTTGTACCTTGACTGTATCTATGTCAATACTCTGGTTTTGATATTGCACTATAGGTTTACAGAGGTTACCATTGGGGGAAACTAGGTAAATGGCACATGAAATCTCTCTGTATTGTTTTTCACAACTAGCATCTAAATTACTGGAAAATAGAATACTAATACTATTACTAATAAAATAATAATGCACACTTAGGTAACCTCTTTGCCAGTTTCTCTTCAAAGGAAGAATAAATCAAGAGTTGGATTTACAGAGCTCTGCATTATAGCACCTTTATGGGTATTTTGCTAATTATCATAAATCTATCCCCAAATCCCATACAGAGAAGACAGCAGTCAGAGATTATATGTCTACAACCATGCGTTCAGGGCAACTTAGTATGTTTAAGTATGTTTAAGTATGGTTTGTTTATTCTAATAACATTTGGCTATTCCAAGACTTATTTAACACTCATAATGTTAAATCCCCTTGAGCATCAAGTAATGTGTGCTCAAATGCTTATTTTATTATTATCTAGAACAACACATAATTGACAAAAAAAAACCTGTCTAACAGAGCAGAAAGATAGAGCTAGCATTCCCAGGGTGAGGACTCCTACTGCAATGAGGTGGCAAAGATCCTAACAGTGCCAACTGCCAGAAGTTAGGAGCCCACATACCTTGGCCCACTGCCTCTTCCACAGGTTTGGAATCGCAGAGAAGGAGTGAATACACAAAGTATTGGTTGGAGCAAGGCTTTATTCACAGAAAGAAAAGATGGAGTGACATCAATGTCTGTAATGAACACGGGTGTTCCGTGGCCCATGAGACCCTCCCCTGTGGTGCCTGAGCTACCCCCTCCTGGGGCAGGTGAAGACCCCACTCCCTTCACCCAGAAGGCACAAATATGTTGGGTCTGGCAAGGAGGCATGTGATGCACACAGTTAAGGAAGTTTACTGTGTACCCAGAACAAGGCGAAGCATTCTCCTAATAAAGAATAAGCTGGGGCCAATCAACAGTTCCAGGCCCAGGGCACTGGACAACTCCAGTCAGGGCAATCCTGGACAGAGTGGCAGGTCATGAGGAGGCTGCTTCTCTGACAAAACCTACTACTCACTTCATCATCAAATCTATTAAAGTGCCAGCATGAATTATCTTATTATTATCTGGGACAATCTCCTCTCTCTTGGCATGTCTTTTTACATTTTTATTTATTTATGTATTTATTTATGTATTTGTTTATGTATTTATTTATGTATTAATTTATTCATTTATGTTTAATTCATTTATTTTTAAATTGACATGTATTGATTGTACATATTTATGTGGTACAGAGTTATATTTCAATACATGTACACAATGTGTGAGGATCAAATCAGGGTAATTTAAATATACATTATCAAAAAAATTATCATTTATTTGTGATGAGAGCATTTGAGTTCCTCTCTTCTAGCCATTTGAGAATGTACAATAAATTATTTTTTATTATAAATGTCTAGCACTACTGCAGACCATTAGAAATTATTTTTCCTATCTAGCTGCAATTTTGTATTTGTTAACCAATCTCTCCATACCCTAAGGAGCCTCTAATAAGCATAATTCTATTTTCTACTTCTGTGAGCTCAACATTTATTTTTAGCTCCCATATACGAGTAAGAATATGGATGCCTTCTTGTTTATTGACATGTGACTAATAATTAGCCAGCAAAATAATAAAATTGGTCTTGATAGTACTTTATCCACTTTCCCTTAATTTTGACATTGTTTTCTAAAAAAATGTCACGATTAGACTTTCTCCTTGTAACCTCTTGCTCTCTACCTCAGTTGGCACATTTAATAATCAGCTAAATTTCTCTTTTTGACAGCTTTCCACTTCTCCTGCCTTGCCCATACCCTCCAAAAAGGGGGTGAAGATAATCTTCACCTTATCTCTGAGGAGTGGAATAATCTTCCCTAATTTATTGAAGAGCTACATATATCTCTTTTCAAAAGTTGAAAAAATTTTCCTCACTTGTAATTTTAAAACTCTTGCACGCAGTGAAATTGGTTACTAGGATGTTTTATTAGTCCGTTTCTCTTGCTTATAACCAATTACCTGAAACTGTGTAATTATAGGAAATGAAATTTATTTCTTGAAATGTTGGAGGCTGGAATGTCCACCATCTAAGTGGTGCATCTATTGAGGGCCTTCTTGGTGGTGGCTCTACAGAGATGCAGGGTATCACATGGTGAATGGCTTAGCAAGAGAGCTAACCTCACTTGCTCTCCTTTTAAAGCCATGAAAGTCACACCCATTATTCCATGAATGAATCAATCCATTCACAATCTAATCACCTCTTAAGGGCACCACCTCTCAATTACCATAATAGGATTTCCCACCCTTTTAACACTGTTACAGTGGGGATTAAGTTTTAATGAGTTTTGAGGGGATATTCAATCCGTAGCATGTACTATCAGTGATTGTTGGAGAAAGGAGTGGGAGGGTAGAGGATAAGTGCTGTATCACTAAAGGGTAGGAGATGTACCTATATCTATAACTATATCTATATATAACATATGTATATCTTCTGTGAACTTACTATAATCCTTAATATTGCAACAATTATTGTGCTTGAAATTCTTTTTTTTTATTTTAAAACATAATTGTACATATTTGTATGGTACAGTGTGTTGTTTTGATACATGCATATAATCTACAATTATTCACTTAGTGTGCATAACATATCCATCACCTAAACATTTATCTTTTTCTTTGCATTGACTACAATCAATATCCTCTTTTTAAGTATTTGGAAATAAACTATATATATAATATATTAATATATTATATATAAAATATTATCTCTGTTATATATGTAATATTAGCTCTATTCAGTGTAGAACACGAGAACTTATTCTTCCTATCTACACGTAGCTTTGTACCCCTAATTCCACTACTTCCCCTCCCCACTGCTCCCCTTCCTTTTTTAGCTTTTTTTAAAATACACATATAAAGCAAAATCATTTGTTTGTTGAAAGTATTTTGCTATTAAAATCTGGGAAATCACATCATCTTCTTATATGTTCCCTGTATGCAATGTAAAAGTTATTACTACTTTTAATAATGAGTTTTGAATAATCAGTTTTATAATTTATCTTCTAACAGATATATTTCCCCTGAAAATATGGTTAGGAGTAATTCTCACCACATAAGTATTATATATTTTAAGAGAAAATATGGAATTGTGCTGAATAGATGATGTAATAATCTAAACTTTATTCTGGCAAAGGTTAGAAAAGCTACTTTTTAATCAGATAAGGAAAAAAATATTATTTATAATCTTTAACTAGACATAAGGCTCTAAGAACAAATGCCACTTGGTATTGAATTTTGTAGATATGTCTGACAGCAAAATGACTGAAAAAATATTTTTGTGTGTTCATACCATTAAAAGACAGAGGAGCTACTTGAAACATTGAAGAAATAAGAGAATATCTGTGACATATAGGGACATAATGATAGTGCAGAATAAAGTACATACATATAATTCCAAGGAATTCTGAATTCCAAGATTATGAATGCTAAATCATTTTTTTCTGTTGAAATTGTATATGATGTTGCAACATGCTTTCTCATATATAAATATTTGGCATATATCTGATCATTTACTTAGAATGTATTACTACAAACATGATAGATGTGTCATAACATATCTATTTTCAGACTTTACATTCATTTATAGTTGTTTTCTAATAATTATTTAAATTCATTTTCTAATTGTCCTTAAAAAAATAATTCTAATTTATAATCTTGCCAGTCAGGTATGAAATTGCCCATTTGCCCAACCATGTGCTAACACTGGATATAATAATTTACAAAGTAATATTAATAACTATTATTATTATTATTATTTGAACCTATGTTAAATTTCCAATAGTCGACTGTTTTCGGCCTCAAAAAAGCAAATCTTATAAGAATAAACTTACTCTGACAATTTTATAAATGTAAAAAATTTTGCTATTCTTGCTTTAATTTTTATTGCATTGATTTCTAATGCGATTAAACATACTTTACATGTTTATTTGGCCATTTATTTTATTTCTATACCATTTGTTTATATTCTATATACACTTATTTTTATTTGATCCTGTAATATTTTTTACAAAAATGTTCTTACTTATTTTGTTTATAATTTTATTTTATTTTTGATTAAAAGTAATTTTAACTTCTATGCAGCAAATATTTTCTGAATCATTTTTATTTAGAGGGTATACATTTATATTGTAGGGGTGCAGAAAGTTATTACCTCAAAATATGACGTTTAGACATGCCCCCGCTTTCCCGTCTCTCAATCATCTGTGTCTCTCCAAAGCAAAGGATGAAGCTGTTCCCTTATCTGTCTACAGTCTGGAATCACCAAGGAAGAAGACAATTATCTCTGGCCCTTCCTGAGTTTTCATTAACTTAATTCGTATCACAGGACGAAAGACTGGAGTCTGTCAACATACCTGGGCAAACTTTTGTCACAGACCATTTTCTTCTATTTTGGTTCCCTTAGGTATTCTGAAGAAAATCATTTACCAGTCATTGACTGCTCTGCAGGCTAACAGACTTTGTCCCTGGTCATTGTATGTTCTCCAAGCCCATTGAACTCCCCCACTAAGAATCATTTATTCCTACACCCCCAATCTCCCCTTTTCCTATGAAGAGGGGTATATAAACATCTGTACCCCATTGGAAAATTGAGATATTACTCTCTTGTGATTCTCTCATGCATTTTCAATCCCAACACCTTAAAATAATAAAATGTTTTATGTCTTTTTTAATATTAATCTCTGTTTATTAGTTGATTTTTCAGAGAAACTTCAGGGTTTTAAAGAGTAAGTTTTCCCTTGGCCCCTGCAATATCATCTCCACCCTGATATCTAACAAACATGAATTTATTTTCTTCTAATTGTTTCATGTGCCTGAAACTCGCATCTAATTTTGGTTTATGATATGAAATAAGAAAGTGATATTCTCAACTGAAAAACATATTTATTTCTTGTAATCTTTATTCTAAGAGGTTCATCTTTACTGAACATTGGGAAAATATTTTCTTATTTATTTTGTTAAGTATTAAAATATGTTTGCTGTTTGTTTCAATGAGCATAAAACCTAAAATTATTATGGGGTAAAGATTTAATGCCAAGTTAGAAACACGTCATTGCCTTCATTTTCCTTTGTATCTCAGTCTAAATTGTCTCCATTTGGGAGAGCTGTGGGATGGCAGGTTGGAAAAGATTAAGTGAGCATATGGGCCCTTAACATAACTGAAACCATCATTTGTCTTTGACATTGTTAATCAAATTCATACGACAGTTTATGTAGGCTTACAGTTAAAGGGTGTTTCAAACAAGATTACTTGTGTATCTAAGATCCCAAGGATGAAGGTAACTGGTGAAAAAACTTCCATAGACCAGAATTTCACTTAATGGCCATTTACCATTTACGCTTAGTTAACTGAGCTCTAACTCACCGAATAGCAAAGTCTGACAGAAAAACTTTTGCCACAGGATACCATCTATTCTGAAAACAGCTGCTTGTAAGGCTACATCTGCATAGCAAGACAGAATTTGATTGCCAGACTTTCCTTTCTTCACCCATAACCTGTGACGCCACTTCCCCCAGAGCTCAGGGAAATTGGGTCCCAAGCCATTGTTCTTTGTGTTAAATCATTTCTCCTGAAAATCATTTCCTTCTACAGCTACCATCTCTCCTTACCCCAGTGAAGAGAGTATTTAAGCATTAACTATCTGGCCCCTTCTTTGAGTTTTCCTGTTTGGTGTGACTCCTATGCACACAGGTGCATGTAATAAATTTGTTTTGCGTTTCTCCTGTTAACTTATCTTTTGTTATAGGAGTATTGGTCATAAACCTTTATGATTGTTATCCCCTTTCCATTTATACACCAAGCTTGTTCTGATCCATTATCATAAATGCTCAATTCTATGTCACATTACTTAAGGATCATTTTTTCTTATGTAAATTATGTTGCTTGTTTGTTCTAAATAAAATAATAATTAAAATAAAATAAAATATGAATATAATAATGATATCATAATAATCTTCACAGATGGTATCGATAGCAGAAGTCCATAGTGTCTCAAATCAAAATAGTAAATTAGTGATGACCACATAGAGGATAATAAAGCCATATTCTGAGCCAAATGTATCTTAGCATTCCTAGTAATAAATTGCTCAGAGAACTAGTTTTTCTACTCATTTAAAATATTTAAATTAATCGCAATTTTAAATTCCTTTAGAAAAATAGAAAAAATAAACTTTATAAAATTTATAATTAGATAAAGGTATCAATTATAACAAATTTTTAGGGGTATTTATTTATGTTGCATCACCATGCTTTGATGTATGAACCTTAGACAGTTTCTACAAGCCCACTAAATAATTATCTGGGGTACCAGGTTTCCAAGCAAATTAGAAGGTTGTAATTTTCCTATGACATAAAATTTTATTTTTTAATAACTCAAAAACAACCCGGCATATACTTAAAATGCATTACAAGGTCATATAGCTCCTTAAATGAAACTTTGCAAAAAAGACAAAACAGCAGGATATCAGCAAAGTGCAGCTTGAATGACTATTCAAAAAATTCCCGTATCTCCACACTGGTGTTATGGAATCTTGCAGGATTCTGAGTCATAGCCCTTTACACCACTTTGCAAGTTATCACTCATAGCATGCAAGTGGGTGCAGCAAATTTTTCATAGTACTAATTGACTGCTATAAATTTGTCACAAAAAATTATAGGAACATATTATTTTTTTCTTTTAACTAAAGTAAGTTTGCACATCTTGGCTAGTAAGAAAAAATACAACTGAATGATCTTAAGAATGATCCTCAAGAATGAATTTTCTCTTCTTTACTGTAACAGAAGCACTTCAATCTATTTTACCATAAACCTATTCAATCTCAGTGATGGATTTATGCAGTATGCACTTTTTTGTTTTGAAAACCTAGGAAAAAGGTCACCAAATTCCTTTCTGAATCTTCAAACTCCAGACTACCAAGTCACGCAGTCAGAATTCAGTTTCAGGAGTTAAGTGGGACTTGACCAGAAATACACCTGAGCTCTTATCAATGAAATGATTGTGGACCTTGTTTACATGTCCTGAAATGTATGTCAACCCCAATTCCCTTTATATTTAAGTTAACATGACAAAACTAACTTTTTGAAGTCTTCTATGTGTTCTTTTCTTCTAGAATCCACTTCTTATCTCTAAGGTTCATACTATTGTTTTTAGTGAATCTTGTCTTTTGTTTCTATTCAAGTGGATGTCTTCACAGGAATAGCATCTTCATTTCCTCAAAATGAATGGTGAAGTCTCTGAATGCATTTTAGAAATGAATTTCATGACTCTCCTATGTTAAACTAAGTTCTTTGATTTGAGCTGTCACTAAGTGTCAAGCACTGATTTAATAAACTTCTTGGTAAAATAGGTAACATTTTCTTTAGATTAAAAATATTCTCTACTCATTTTTAAACAAGCAGTACCAAAGATCTCCTAATATAGTATCGTATATGAGAAACAAAAGGGTTTTGCTTCATCCATTTTTTTATCAAGACCTAAAACACTTTTTTGTTATTTTATGTGGAGAGAATTGTATTAATCACTTTTATGTGATATGTTCTAAACAGTTTAGTCATCTATAATACAATGTTTGAGATCTATCAATATGGGACAAGTGACTTCAAGAATAATATTTCTCAGTCATGTTTATTCTGAAACCAGAGTCACTGTTTAAATGGTTCGTGAAAATAATGGTGGATAATATTGAAACCGGTTTGAACAGGTATGTATTGGTACCTTTCTTTGTTCACCTACTTAAATGAGATATCTGACAGAGCACTGATATCACTGACTCCATGCTTGCCCCAGATGACCCTCCAGGGAAACTTGTCCTGCTAAGGACCAAAAAAGTCTCCAAAAAGTAAAACCAAAAGAAAGGAATGAGAAAACACAGACTACAATCAAAACTGAAAGATGCCCTAAATGGTTGTAGGATGAATCCAGATGGGACACTGAAAATTACCCAAGCTTGACCGACAAGAATTTGCCAACTCTGCATTTTATGAAATGGTTCCTTTACTTCCAACTATACAAAACTTTGCCTTGTCTTCAGTTGAGGAGATAGATTTGTGTGTGCTTCCTGTCTCCTTGCAAGCCAGCCTCAAAATAAAGCTCTTTTTTGCTCACAAAAGCTGTTATCACAGAATTTGGTTTTCTGTCTGAATCAGGCAGTAAGCATAATATTAGTAATATTAATAATATTAGAAATACTAATTGAAACTTAGTAACAGAACCATAAGCTATAGTATCTCACAGATATAGGTATTTTTATTGCCAAATTGCCAACTGGATTTCTTTATTGCTTGAAATGATTTCAAGGTTTTTCCATAGTCCTGTTCTGAAATCATAGTTTCAAATTATATTTTAATTACAAGATCTCAAGAAAGAGAAAGAAAACTTTAAAAATAGAAGGATAAGTAGCATAGATGGAGAGACTTGAGGTAAACAGATAAACATGGTTTAATTCAAAGGTTATGTAAAAAATAACTACAAACCGTGGCATGTTCTATTCATGTTCTTTACCCAGAATCCTGTCTTAAAATAAAATAGGGTATTAATAATGCCAAAATGCAATTTGTATTAATGATTTTGCATTATATTTATAATGAAATAAAATATAGAGTAAAGGCAATTACTTGATCAAAAAGCATTATGCAAATTAGTCTTATTTTTTTCTTTAAAATATATTAACTATTTACATAAATCCTACTTAGTTCAAATCATTGCTAGATTATTTGCTTTATTTTGTTTTGAAAATTACTTTTGTTTTACTAAATCAAGAATAATTGTGATGTAGCTCTCAAATTTCAATGAATATATTTATTTTATGTTCTTAAAAATGGCTGAGAACTAGAGAACCTCTCAGATTCATGTCTTAAAAATTTTAGGAATGTTGGAGAATCGAGGCTCTAAAGTTTGTGTTATTCATAAAACAATGTAAATTCAGCTCTGGAAATATTTTAAAGCTTCAGTAATTTAAGTTCCTCTTGCTGTTGACCACCAATAGTAAATCCCTAAATTTTCTACATAAAAATGACAAGAGAGCAATTTAAAATATAGTCTTCCTTTTAGGATCTGTCACGCCCTAAAGAGAGGTTGATTTGTTTTTTGTAAATTTTTCATAACTTGAATTTTTTAGTTTTGAAAATAACAGAAGGAAGAATCTCAGGAGAATAAAGGCATACAAAGAGGTTTAGCACTAGCAAATCTGTCAAGCAACAGGCAAAGCAAGATGCAATTTCCCCTGAAAGCCTCAAAGGCTACAGGGTTGAAAATTTTGAGAAGTGGGATAACCCTGAACAGTGGGAGGTCAGGTTTAAAAATTGAAACCTAGGTTGGTTAAATATGTCCCTGCTGCTTGAATCTGTATGATGATTCTTCTGGGTGAACAGAGCTATTTGGATAGAATTATTTCATGGTTATTGATTATTCATGTAAAGCAAATCGTTTTCAACATTTCTGTGTTTCCTCATAGGTATCACTTTATTAGTTATGCTGGCTATATTTTTATGTATATGATATTCACCATAGTGAATACGACATTACATCAAACATGAGAATGTTATGAGGCAGCCTACTACTTAGTTTGAAATTAGATCTGTAGAGGTTGCATTTGTTCTGACACGCAACCGTTCATCTTTGAGAGCTCCTAACCCTGCATTTCTGAAGCTATCCTTAATATCGTCTTTTATTTAGCTTGCTGTTAGGGCAATACAGGAAGGAACATACTCTTGGTAATTAATACTTAATGAGCTAGAAGGTACATTTTCTAACTTTTAACATGAAGTTTCTTTTTACTACTTTTTTATGTGATATTATGATTTTTGTTGTTCTTTTTCTTTCATTTTTGATTTTGATTCAAGAAGAAAAGTCTTCTTTATACTGGCCTTATTTATTCATTCTGCCTTTCATATTTCCCCAACTTCTGACAAGTGTGTAAACATACTTACCATTTAAGATATACTTTCAAATGCCAAAATGCCCTAAAACCCTATTTTTATTTAAAACTGCATTAAACTCCATACTCACATTTCACAAGAGGATTTATCATTGCAAAATATTATTAAGTATACTGTATTAATGGTGCCACATAAACACAATAAAGTTGTCACCAGCTTATGGGGGTATGCATAAAAGGAATTATTGTGTGATTGGATGTGGACTTCATTATATGTAAACTAAAACTGAACCCATTCAAAGTAATTTTTGTGTTATGGGCCCTTGATGACATCACCTTAGGTGACAATTGGTAGAATTATGCACTATTCTTATCACATGCACTGTGTGACAATGAATTTGTTACTTAATCTAATCAAGATAAACATCTGCAATAAGTTGGCAGCATTCTGATAATAAAGTAGTGATGATAAGGCTGAAATCAATTTTGTCAGTCTTTCTGAGATAATTTCCAATGTGCCTGTAGGGTCCAAGGGAAGACATGCCTTTTAACCCCCTGAAAGTTCTCTGAAATATCATCTGATAAACAGGTTAATGTGAAGAAAAGGCATAAGAAGTTTTATCATATCTGAAAGAAAGTGAGCTGAGACACCAGGTACCATTCAAGCTTTAATAAAGGAAAAGAATCTGCCGGGCTCTGCTCAAACTGATAGGCAGCATGGGGCTGCCCTCAAAATGGAGACAGCACCAGGTATGGGGGTGGTAGAGCTTATATAGGGTGCCAAGGGCTGGCTGATATAATCAAGGAGGGGCATTATGCTAATGTGGAAGTTGTGCAACCAGGGTGGAGAATTACACCCTTGCAGAAGTCACAAGGCTTCTCATAAAGGGAAGAGGGGAAGAGTTTGGTGCTGGAGTGGAAGACAAGGCCGGTGGCTATTTTGTGCTTATTGTGTACACTATGGCACTGGTCATGTACAAGATCCATCACTATCATAGTTTTACGTGACACGAGAGCCTTCAGAATGAAGACTCTAAGACATAGGGAAAATTGTCCTAATTTGTGCTAAGTTTCTATGAAGCAAGCAAAGTCATGTAGAAATGTGATTGGGCAAGAAAAGTATGCTCTAATCCTAACAGACTCAGTGGGGAAACCCAATAAGCTCTGTCTGTTCAGATTTTTCTTGGCCTCTCTGTGTAGCATTCATTCCTCCAGGGTATGGGGCAGGACTCTTTGTGGAATGCGGGTCTTATGACCTACAATCAGACAAAGTAGGTCAGAGAATTTCTTTATGCCAGGTCCAAACAGAGAGGCAGAGGGGAAAATCATAGTATATCTATGACCTTCCTTGGGAAGAGGGATTCTAGTTTCTATGACTTGCCTCTGGGGAGAATGAGGCTGAGATACCAGTGCAGGAGAAGGTCAGAGGAAAATCTGTTTTGGAGGTTGCTTCTGAGCCCTTCACTTTGGGCTGTTGCTTTCTGAGTCCTAATAATCTCCCCCACAAAACATGGAATACAATTAAGCCTTAGAAGGCAAACTGTCATCTAAACAGTTGAAAGCACTAGCCATTGGTGTATATTGAAGTATTTTCTGTTTATAATGACTCGTATATTCTTGGAAATGCAAAAACATCCTCTTTAGATTGCCCCCATTTCCTAATACTTTGTGGTTTACTAAAAGCACAAACAAATAAAAAAACTGTAACAGTCCTCTTTAGGGTAATAAAATGGCAGATAGATAGGAGTATCCTTCCCTCACTAACACACACACACACACACACACACACACACACACACACACACATTGAGGAAAAAGTAATTACGATGTATGGAACAGTAGCTCGAAAAGCCAATATTTGCATTTTCCCCACCCTAAACAGCTCTATTGTTCTTTGTTTCTTGCTCAAGGATCAACAATCTTAGTATCTTAATGGAAACATGATGTTTGTGATATTTAAACTTGGTTAAAAACATGCAAATCAATTCTTAATCCTTTGTCCACTTCTTATTATGTGTTCATTAAAGTATTTTCCTAGTATCTATTATGCATAAAACATAATATGAAATACAATAGACATATTACTAAAGAGTAACATTGCTTTTTATTCTGCTTTTCCTTTGTACCTATCATATATATGACTAACAGTGATATTTATATCACCCTCAGTCTTCTGCTATTTAGCAGGTAATAAAAAATACCAGATTCACCACCAATAGCTCTTTAATCTACATATCTTAAGCTATGATTTTGATGAACTATTGTCTCTAATTCTGAAAATGCTAACTAAATTAGAACAGATCAAACAATAAGAATGATATGTTAAGTTGTTTGAATTGCATGCATTTCACAAGCTTCTTTTTAATACAGGATATTGGAAATTAGTGCCAGTAATCATTAAGAAGCAAATGTTTGGACACAGTTATTTATGAATTATTTAATAGTGAAAGTATTAGCATATATTTTATTTTTATATACAGTTGAGAGAAGTAAAATAAAAACATTTTCAATTTCAAGACATGAAGTCAGTCTGTGAGAATATTCTGAACACTCTCTTTTTACTTTAAAAATGTTTTAGAATAAAGTAAAATTTTGCAATTAATTATATCCATATTTCATCCATTTTAAAGTAAGGATTTTTAAATTTTGCAACACAGACGAGTATCATATACAGACTACAACAAGGACAATACAAATTGACACAGAGTTAGTGAGTCGTATAAACAAATATGCCAATAGTGTCCTCAAATCAAAGAGAACAAGGAAAATAGTGAGATTTACAAAATGGAGATTCCAGGAAAATCATGGGTTTCTGATATAGGTGGAAACAGCATTTGTGCTGAATCCATGTTCTCGATCTCAGTGCACATTTGTTGTTTTTGCTTCCCAGCATCCATTACCTTTTCTCTAAAAGAAGACCTAAGATTAGCTTTGAGGTAAATCACCTCTCTCTCATTATTTTTCAATATCTGCTTTGTGCTGTGCATTATTACATCTTCATCTTCACGGTTTGACATAAGTTTTAAGCCTGGCCATTGACACCATAATGTTCTAATTAGCACAAGAGTGTTCATATATACAAATCATAGTGAGTGCGATATACTTTTGTGGGCTTAGTGGATACTTTTACGAGTAAAACAATCTCTTTATTTTAACTTGATGTATAATGATATAATCCTGACACTGCTGGTGGTTTCATAAAAGAAGAGCCTAACAATGAAAGTAGCATAGAGAAAAATAAAAGCCCAGATTTGGAAAGAGACTAGGTCCTGCAAACATCACTGGAGTCCTTAAACAAGCCCCAGATTTTCTATACTATTAAACAAAAAGTCTCTATTTGTACTTAGGGAAATTTGAATTGGGCTTACTTACACTTGCATCTAAAATAGTGTAAACTGATATAGAATGTCCCAGCAAGAAGTATTTTTATTCACTTGTTGGTTTATTTTTACTTTTATTTACTTATTTTTGATTTCCCAGATGTGTAGAAATGTTTAATCCCACTTCCTATAATCTACACTATTAGCACCTTGAAACACTTTGGGATGTGGGACTTGCCAGTGACTCTAATATTAACCCCACTGATATTAATGTTATAACATAAAGATTACGGTAAAAAGTAATCAAAGCTAAAGAGTCACTTTAGAGACAATATTCAATGTATGTGATCAGCCGCATCACCTAAATATTAATAAAATCAGCAGACTTCCTATGTTAGCTCTGATATGAAAAAAGCTTATAAATTGTTACTTCTGTTCTTTAACAAGAGAAAGCTTAGAAAACTGAAAATCAATTACCTCTTTCAGACCCATCAGAGAACTGAGGTTGCAGGAGAAACCATGCTACAAAATATGGAGAGACAGGTGCATCCAGACAGACACAGTAACTGAGATCTGTTTATCAAGTGCAGAAGCCACTGGAGCCATAAATTGGTGAGAACACCTGTAATTTTGATGAATGACTGCTCGCTGAGTGTGAATTAGCAAGTGAGAAACTCTTAAGGTGCTCAGTCTTAGAGCAGCCCCAACACTTTTCCCTCCAGGAAATCCAACATTTTCTAAAGATAAGAATACAAGAAATATCCCCTTGTGACCCTAGCATAGAGACAGAACAAGTAACTGTTGTAAAAAGACACCCAGATGCTTTTCCATGACAAAAGGCAACTGCCCAGAGAAACTGACGTCTCTAGAAAGTGGTTCTGAACTCACATTCTAGATGGGGAAAGGGAATTCCTTTTCACTATAGTCTCCTTCATCCTTCCAACTTACCTAAGGGAGAAAACATATTTAACAGAGGACAGGACTTAAGTGAATACCCTGTGAATGCTGCAGTTAGGGAAAGGAGTAGGAGTCAGGGGGAAAATTGCTAAAGCTCTGGAGAAGGGACAAAAGCACTCACACTTGGGAAGGCCACAGCCCCAAGACACAGGCATAACAATAGAGACTTAATCAGAAGAATGTAGAATACTCTTCTTCCCCCACATCATACCAGTACAGCAGCAGGGCTCCAGTAATAATAATAAAGAGTTATAGCTAAGAATGCTGCAGTACATAGCTTCTCTCTGAGTAGAAGCAAATAGAAAAGCCAAAAAGCCAAGAAGAAGACAAAATAAAAATAAAAATTGAAACGAACACTAGAGGAAAGTGAAGCCTATGTACACTATGGCTACAAAAACATTAAATACAGAGCTACTTTTAGACAGATCACTCTAAATCCTTACATTAAAGGCCTATTTATCTCAGCTTCTGTGTTACCAGACACAACGTGTCTAGCTCTTTACAACAAAATTACAAAGCATGCCATACAAAGAAGCAAGACAAAAACAGCTCAAAAATATGAGGGTACTTCAAAAAGTTTATGCAAAATAGAACTAAAAGATAATACAAATATTTCTATGAACTTTTTGAAGACCCTCATACAATGAAATTATCAGACGAAGATTGACATATAATACAGAGGCTGTAATTATAAAATTGGGAATTTAAAATAGCTAGCATTAATGTTAAGAGCTCTAATGGAAGGAAAAGTAGACTTTATGCAAGAACAGATGTATAATGTAAGAAGAAGTAAGACAACTTTAAGAAAGAATTAAAAGAAAATGAAAGAAATAAAAACCACAGTAAAAAAAAAAAAAAAAAAAAAAAAAAAAAAAAAAAAAAAAAAAAAAAAAAAAAAAGAAAAAAAAAAAAACAAAAAAAAAAAAAAAAAAAAAAAAAAATAATGCTTTCAATGAGCTTATCAGTAGACTTATCATGACTGAGGAAAGAATCAATGAAATTAAGCACAGGCCAGTAGAAACAAAAAAAAAACCACAAAAAAAAAAAAAAAAAAAAAAAAAAGAATGCTTTCAATGAGCTTATCAGTAGACTTATCATGACTGAGGAAAGAATCAATGAAATTAAGCACAGGCCAGTAGAAACTTTCAAAACTGAAACACAAACAGGAAAAAAAAAAAAAAGAAAAAAAGAAAAAAACTTTCAAGAACTGTGGCTGCAATATTAAAAGATGTGACATATGCATAATCATGGTACCAGATAGAGAAGAGAAAGAACCAGACAAAAGAAATATTTGAATTAGTAACTACTGAAAACTTTCTAATATTAATGACAGACACTAAACCATAAACAAGAATTTCAGAGAGCACCAAGAAAGATAACTATCAAAAAAACTTACATCTGAGCATGTCATATTCAAACCAAAGACAAAAATAATACCTTGACTGAAGAAGCCACAGGCAGGGAGAAGAAATGCCCTACCTATAGAGAAACAAGGAAGAGTTACAGTGAACTTCTCATTAAAAACCATGAAAGCAAGAAGAGAATGAAGTGAAATATTTTTGAAGTGTTGAGAGAAAACACACCAGAAACCTAGAAGTCTATATTTTGTGAAATTATCCTTCAAAAATTAAGAACAAATGAAAGTTTTATCAAACAAACAAAGAGAACCTTGAAGAAATTCCTCATATGTAGATCTTCCCTATAAGAAATATCAAAATAAGTGTTTTTCAGGAACAAGAAAGTAAGGCTATTAATTAGGTATATCTAAAAAAGGAAGTGCATTATAGAAGAAATAAATAAAGATAAAATATTTTATTTTATTTTATTTTATTTTTATTGATCTATAAGATAACTTTTGCTAAAGCAGTAATTATAGTAACATGTTGGGCTACTATAGCATAGGGATAAGAAGAGGAGAATTTTCAGGGAGGGATTGTGAATATTCTGTATAATATTCTGTATACACCTATACTATATAAAGAAGAATAGTGATACATGAAGGTAGATTTTGAATGCTTAAAAATATATATTGGAAACTTTTGGAAATCTATTTTAAAAGAAGTATAAATGATACATTAAGATAAGGCATAACAAAACTACAAAATGCTCAATGATTTTGTGCATTGTTTTTTCAGCTTTTTCATATTGTCATTTGAAGCACAAAGGTTGCCAGTTCTGATGAGGTGAAATTTATTTATTTTTATTTTGTTGCTTTTTCTTTGGGTGAAATATCTGAGAATCCATTGTAGAATCCAAGGCCTGTTTGATTAGCCCTTATGTTTCTCTTAAAAGTGTTTTCTGACAGACAGATACACACAACTTTTAATAGCCATTTTTGGTTTACAGAAAAACTCAGCAGAAAGTACAAAGAGTTTCCAGATACCAACACTGCCTACATAGTTTCCTGTTACTGACATCTTATTTTATTGTGGCATATTTGTAGCAACTGAAAAACAAATATCAATACATTATTATTAACTAATGTTCAGAGAGGGTTCACTCTTTGTATTGCACACTTCTATGGATTATGGCAAATGCATGATGCCATATTTCCACCATTAGAGTATCACACAGAGTAGCTTCACTGCCCTAAAAATCTCTTGTGCCTCATCTATTCATCTCATTTCCTTCCCATCCACTACCTGAACACCTGAAAACACTGATCTTTTTACTCTCTCCGTGGTGTTGTCTTTTCCAGAATCTCATATAGTTAGAAACATACACCATGTAGCCTTTTCAGACTGGATAAAGGTTCTTTTATGTCTTTCCGTGGCTTTATAACTCATTTTTTTTATTGTCGAATAATTTATCATTGTATAGATGAAGCCATTTGCATGTTTATATTTACCCGTTGCAGGAAATTTTGGAAGTGTTTAGTTTTTGGCAATTACCAATAAAGATGCCATATGCATTTGTGTGCAGGTTTTTGTATGGATGTAAGTTTTCTACTGATCTGAGTAAATACCAGACAGCAGAATTGCTAGATCACATGATAAAAGTATGTTTAGTTTTGTAAGATAAAGCCAAACTGTCTTCCAAAGTGGCAGTAACATTTTGCATTATCACACCAGCAAAATACAAGAGTTTCTGTTGCTTCACATTCTTGGCTAGCTTTTGGCATTTCAGGGTCTTATATTTTAGCCATTCTAATAAGTGTATAGTAATATCTCATTATTATTTTGATTTGATATTTCCCAAAGAAATTTGATGTTGAGCATCTTTTTATATGCTTATTGTCATCTGCATATCTTCTTTGGTAATGTGTCTTTTCAGATTTTTTGTCCATTTTTAAAATTGGGTTGTTCGTTTTCTTATTGTTGAGTTTTAAGAATACGTTGTATATTTTGGATAGCAGTTCTTTTTTTTTTTTTTTTTTTTGTCTTTTTCCGTGTCCGGCAATGGATAGCAACCCTCAGTGTCGCCCCTGCACCGGACCGGGACCAGCAACGGGACCGCAACCCCTGGTGTTGCTCCCGTGCCTCGCTCAGCCAGTGAGTGGGAACCGGTCTGTATGTGGGATCCGAACCCTCGGGCGGGAGCGCCACCGCGCTTCGCAAGCGGCACACTATCCAGTGCGCCACCGGGCCGGCCCAGCAGTTCTTTATCTGATATGAGTTTCGGAAAGAATTTCTTCCAGTTTGTGACTTGCTTGTTCATTCACTTAACAGTGTCCTTTGAACAGCAAAAGCTTTTTAATTTCAGTAATGTCCAACTTAATTTTTTTTTTTCATGCATTGTGCTTTGGATGTTTTATCTTATAAATCATTGTCAAACCCAAGGACGCTATGGTATCTTTAATGTTATCTTCCAGGAGTTTTATAGTTTTGAGTCTTTTTTTTTTTCTTCCTTTTTTGTCTTTTTTTGTGACCGGCAACGGATCGCAACCCTCAGTGTCGCTCCCGTACCGGACCGGGACCGACAACGGGATCGCAACCCTCAGTGTTGCGCCTGCACCTCGCTCAGCCAGTGAGTGGGAACCGGTCTGTATGTGGGATCCGAACCCTCGGCGCGAGCACCACCGTGCTCCCAAGCGGCGCACTGTAGCAGTGCGCCACCGGGCCGGCCCTATAGTTTTGAGTCTTACATTTAGATCTATAACCCATTTGAATTAGTTTTTGCAAAAGGTATAAGGTCTGTGTCTAGATTCATTATTTTGCATATGAACATCTGGTTGTTCCAGCACCATGTTTTAAAAAGACTACTCTTACTCCACTGAATTGCCTTTGCATTTTTTGTCAAAGTTCAGTTGATTATATTTAAATGAATATATTTCAGTGCTCTCTATTTTATTCCATTGTTCTATGTGTCTATTATTTTTTGATGATATGACAGTGTCTTGATGACCATAGCTTTATAGGAAGTCTTGAATCTGAGTAGGGTTAGTCCTCTGACTTTTTTCTTCTAATTCACTATTTTGTTGGCTTTTTTTTTTTTTTTTGTCTTTCCATATAAACTTTAGGATCAGATTATCAGTATGCACAAAATAACTCGTTGGTAATTTGTTTAGGTTTGTGTTGAACTTAGAGATCAAATTGAGAAGTACTGACATCTTGATAATATTGAGTCTTCCTAACTATATGTGTGGAATATCTCTTTTTTTTTAGACCTTTAATTTCTTTCATCAGAGTTTTATAGTTTTCCACATATGCATCTTTTTTGTTAGATTTATATCTTTGAAATATAAATCTTATATTTATATGTATATAAATCTTTAATTTATATATTAATCTTCTTCCATTCCACTTCTGATTCTCTTTGTTGCTGTGTATTTGAGTTCCCATGTTTACTCCTTTCCTTACTCCAATACAATTTTTCCTGAACCAACCTTCTTTGTGCTGCTGCTGTCAAATATTACATGTAAATATTTTTATAGGTCCCCAAATTATGTAAGTATTATTTTATGTAATTTCTTTGTCCACCAGCTAAGAGAGGAAGGGAGTAGACATATGCATTTATATACTATTCTTTATAATTACAAAATTACCTTTATTGGTATTGTTTGTTTTTTCATGTGTCTTCAAATTACTGTCTGTGTCACTTGATTTCATGTTGAAGAACTTCCTTTACTTCTTTAGTTTCCTTTAATTTTTCGTAACATGAACCTGCTAGCAACAAGTTCTTCTTTTCTTTTTCTGTATGTCTTTATTTCACTTTCATTTTTGAAGTTACATTGTTTGCTGGATATAAATTGTTGATTGTCAGTGTTTTCTTTTAGCACTTTGAATATTGGATTGCCTCTGGCCCCCATTGTTTCTGATGATAAATCAACTGTTTATCTTATTCAGGTTCCCCCATATATTTATATGAAGAGTTATTTGTGCCTTGCTACTTTCAACATTTTCTCTTTGTCTTTGTCTTTTGTCATCTTTACTGTTCTGTTTTGGTGTGTATATCTCTTTCTACTTATCCTACTTGTTGTTTATTGAGGTTCTTTAATGTGCACATTAAAATTTTTTATCAAATTAGAGATTTTTTTCACTTATTTGTTCTACAAATTATTATTATTATTATTATTATTTTTGCAGGGGTTTTTTTCCTAATTTTATTTTGTCGATATACTATGCGGTTGATTATTGTGGCCCATTACCGAAACCCCCCTCCCTCCTCCCTCTCCCCCTTCCCACACAACAATGTCCTTTCTGTTTGCTTGTCGTATCAACTTCAAGGAGTTGTAGTTGTTAAGTCTTCTTCTCCTCCCCCGGTTTTTTTGTGTGTGTGTGTTCATGAATTTATTTATTTGTTTTAGCTCCCACCAATAACTGAGAACATGTGGTATTGTGCCTGACTTCTTTCACTTAACATAATTCTCTCAAGGTCCATCCATGTTGTTGCAACTGGCAGTATTTCATTCGTTTTTATACCTGAGTAGTATTCCATTGTGTAGATATACCACATT
>NW_007729152.1:28285-29563 GCF_000696425.1 Galeopterus variegatus
GTCTAGAGTATCGTTTAGATCTTGTGTTTGTCTGCTGATTCATTGCCTAGATGATCTGTCCAATATTGACAGTGGGGTGTTCAGGTCCCCTGCTCTTATGGTACTAGTGTCTATTTCCTTCTTTAGGTCTAATACAGTTTGTTTTATAAATCTGACTGCTCCAACATTGGGTGCATACTTGTTTATGATTGTTATGTCTTCTTGATGGATCAGTCATTTTATCACTATGTAGTGGCCCTCATTGTCTCTTTTTATGGTTTTTAGTTTAAAGTCTACTTTGTCAGATATAAGAATAGCTACTCCAGCTCGTTTTTCTTTTCTGTTTGCATGGTAAATCTTTTTCCATCCTTTCACTCCTGGTCTATGTGTGTCTTTATGGGTGACGTGGGTCTCTTGAAGGCAGCATATAGTTGGGTCCTCTTTTTAATCCAGTCAGTCAGTCTATGTCTTTTGATTGGGGAATTTAACCCTTTTACATTAAGAGTTGTTATTGAAAAGCATTGATTTATTCCTAGCATTTTATTGATTGTTGTTTGGTTGTCTTAGATGTCTTTTGTTCCTTGCTTTCTGATTTACTGTTTGTTTTCTGTGTTTGTTGGTTCCTTAGGATGTAGATTGCCTTTTCATTTGTTTGTTTTCTCTTCATGTATGCCATTTTTATTATACTAGTGGGTTTTGATTTTTCTTGGGTTTTTATGAGAGTAGTGGTTATTTTTCAGTAACCAAACCCAGTACTCCTTTGAGAATTTCTTGTAAGGGTGGTCGTGTGGTGACCACCACAATTTTTTTGAACTCCCACAATTTTTGTTTGTCTGAGAAATATACTATTTGCCCTTCATTTTGGAAGGATAGCCTTGCAGGGTAGAGTATTCTTGGCTGACAATCTCTGGCTTTTAGTATTTTGAATATATCCTCCCATTCCTTTCTGGCTTTTGTTAGCCTGATTGGGTCTCCCTTATAGTTGATTAGACACTTCTCTCTTGCAGCTCTCAAGATTCTCTCTTTGTCTTTGAGTCTTGCCAGTTTGACTATAACATGTCTTGGAGAAGATCTTTTTGGGTTGAATGTATTTGGAGATCGTTGAGCTTCCTGGATCTGAAGATCTGTGATTTTTCCTATACCTCGGAAGTTTTCTGCCAGTGTTTTTTTGAAGATGTTTTCCATGCAATCTCCTTTTTCCTCCCCTTCTGCGATGCCCATGACTCAGATATTTGAGCGCTTAAGGTTGTCTGATATCTCTCTCCAGTGGTTTGTAGTTCTCATTATAGAGATTTTTCA
>NW_007729152.1:30563-31588 GCF_000696425.1 Galeopterus variegatus
CTGCTGGTTAAACTCTCCATTGTGTTTTTTATTTCACTGAATAGCTTCTTCAGTTCAGCAAGTTGTGCTACATTTTTTTCAGGGCATTGATTTCCTTGTACATTTCCTCTTTCAGATCCTGTATACTTTTCCTNTTTGATGTTTATTCATTGTGGCAGGGGGTTTCACAGTCCACAGTTTTGACACTATTGCCTGCCTTAGATGTAGCTGGGGTTGCCAATTTGTTATGGCTACCTCAGTGACTACTCAGTTGGACACTAGTGCCAAGCAAGTCCAAAATTGACTACCGGGAAGATGGTGGGGCACTGGCGCCGCTCCCGCATTGTGCTCCCGCAGTGGCCTCTGCAGCCAGAGTGGCCCTGACCGCTTCTGGCCGCCACTGGCACTCCCAGCTCCTGGTCACGCCACAGCCTGCTCAGTCTCTCTCCAGCTCGCGGTTCCAGCAGCGCCCAGGGCCAGGGCAGCAACAGCCCCCTCCCTGGCAAAAAATGCAGTCGCTGAACCCCGTGTCCCAGCGGTGGGGCTGTGCAGCCGGGCCCGGCGCTGAGGGCAGCTGTGGTGAAGCCGGGTGCTGAGTGGCAGCCGCTCCCCAGCAGCTTCTTCTCGGAGAGGATTTTGTAAATTTCACAAAATGGTGCAGGCTCCAAACCTCAGTGCTTGTATTTTGAGAGTCCCCTTCAAGGTCTCAGCAATCCTTCAGAGCAATCCACCTGGGTTGGAACAGCTACCCCCAGTGCAAGCAAGGACACTAGAGATTCTGACTCACCATCAGGCTTTCTGAGTTCCTCTTTTTGCTGGTGGCCTCTGGGATCCTTCTGGCGCATGGGGCGCGGGTGGCTCACTCTCTTCCCACTGCCATGTTTCTCTGAAGTTGTTATCTCTTTTAATCCACACAAAGACCCAACAAAGCTGAGACCTATATTAAAAGAGATAAAGTCTCTACAAATTATTATTATTATTATTATTTCTTTTTTTGTCTTTTTCCATGTCCGGCAACGGATCGCAACCCTCAGTGTCGCCCCCGT
>NW_007729152.1:32468-37617 GCF_000696425.1 Galeopterus variegatus
GGCGGGAGCGCCACCACGCTCCCAAGCGGTGCACTATAGCAGTGCGCCACCGGGCCGGCCTCTACAAATTATTTTTTAATGCTTCTTTTCTTCTCATTTCTCTTCTGGTACTCTAGATATATGTAATTTGGTGTATTTAATAGTGTCTCACATTTCTATGAAGTTCTGTCTTCTTCCATTATTTTTTCCCTATGTTCTTTGCATAGCATTATCTATATCAATCTGTCTTCTAGCTTACTGTTTCTTTTATTTATTTATTTTTTCAGTTCAAATCTATTCTTTTGCCCTTCTAGTAAAAATTTCCATTTCAGTCATTGTAGTTTTCCACTTTAGACTTTCTATTTTCCATTTGTTTTTGTTTAATACTCTCTATCTCCTTACCAATAGTATATATTTGTTCGGAGGTTAGCATTATAGCTTCCTTTACTTTTGTAAACATGATATCTTTTAGTACATTGAAGATATTTATAATGGCACTTTGAAAGCTTTGCCTCCTAATAAAATATCTGAGAATTCTCACAAGCAGTTATGTGTTAGACTTTACTATTTTTTGCATGTTTCATATTTTTATGTTGTTGTAAACTGGACATTTTGGGTAGTATAACAGTTCTCGATACTGAGTCCTCTCCTCTTTCTCCAGGGTCTGTTTTGTTGTTTTTTGACTAGGCTAGGCTATTTTAGTGAAGTTTATTTCCACCAACTAAATGAAGTCTTTGGGTCTCACTACTCGGAGGGTGTGGACGTGGACATACTTACATTAACTCTGGGATGACAGTGGTTTCAGTGGGGCTCTCTTTGACTATTTTCCTGATCTCTCTTGTCCATCCTTTTTGATAATACTCCCAGATGTTAATCTCCACTATTTGTTGGCTGATTGCTCTAAATTTCTGATAATACTTTGGAACATAAACTGTTCCACAGTCTGATTCAAATAAACTTTGGCAAGGGCAGTTTTTGAATCCAGTCTTTAAGATTTGTTCTGACCCCAGGATGGTCCTTCTCAGCTGTCTATTTTCCTGGCTCTTTCTGTTAAGCTAGATGGTTTTCAGTTTAGGTTGTTGCTCTTATAGAGTTACCAGCCTCCTCCTAATTGCTTGCCAGTCTTACCAAGTGTTTACCTAGCCACCTAATTATTCACAAATTTCCATTTTTTCAAACAAAATCTCCATTGTTTTTGAGGCAACACTTAGGCTTAAAGTTCCTAATGTTCTGTTTTATATAAAGTCAGTTCCTTTGAGGAGAGCTTTAGAGCTATTTATTCTTATGGACTCCTTCTCTCCCTGGGCAAAATCTCTGATCCACTGCTCTAAGTACCGAGTCAGAGGCAATATGTTTTAGTCTTCTTGTCTTTCCTCTCCCTGCCTAACTTTTCTTCTCCCTGGATCCTGAGTCCAACAATCAAGCTGGGGTGAGGGAGATTGCAGCCACAATATTCTTGGCCTACCCTTACTAAGGTTAATCCTCTATCCTGAGAGTGAGGATTGGGTGGATGTATTAGTCTGCTCAGGCTGCTACAACATAATACAAAAAACAGGGTGGCTTAAATAACAGAAATTTTCACAGTTTAAGAGACTGAAAAGTTTAATATCAAGGTGACAACCAATTTAATTCCTCGCAAAGTCACTCTTCTTGGCTTTCAGATGGCTGCCTTCTTTCTGTGTCTGAACATGGTGGAGAGAAACAGAATGAGAGCATGTTTTCTGATATCTCTTATATGGGCACAAATCCCATCATGGGGTCCTCCCCTTCATGACCTCATCTAAACCTAATTATGTACCAAAGGCCCATCTCCAAATACCATCACATTGGGGACTAGGATTACAGCATATGAAACTGAGGGAGAGGAAACAATTCAGTTCCCAGTAATGGAAGAATTGAGCCCCGCCCCCCATCTTTTGGCTACACTGTCCAGAAATTTACCATTGGCATCTTGGAGTTAGAAAGGATAAGACATGCTTTTGGCCTATGCTTCCCTTTGAGATTTCATAAAACTTGATTTGGGGGTGAGTAAAGAGGGTGCCTTATCTTTCTGGCAATACCTGACCAGAGTCAAGTTTTTTTCAAGCAGAGCTGAAGGTAAAAAGGAAGGAATTGTTTATGGCATAACTAAATTTTCTTGAATAAATATTTCTTCACTTGCTGTATGTCTTAAGGCAATTTCCAGAGACAAAATTGTTGCTGGCTTAAAAATAATTTTATCCAATTATGATCCTTTCAATTGAGAACAAGACTGTGGGGTTCCTCACACCACCATTTACTTTCTATTTATTTTTAATTTAAAAAGTGATCATTGGAACCACAGTGCAGGCCATCCAGGTAAGTGCAAGCAGGACCCGAGCCATACCCGGGGACTGCCACAGCCACATGGCCTGCCCACTCCTGAGCACCAAAGGGGGCTTGTAGGCCTACTGTACCACCACAAGGGCTGCCCACTTGAGCATGTGCAGAACCCAAGCCCTGCTCAGGGACAGACACAGACACAGAGCCTGCTTGCACCCAAGCAATGGATTTGGCTCTCATGCCCCACTGAACCACTGTACAGGCCACCAAGTTGAGTACATGCAGGACTGAAGCTGTGACTGAAGACAGATGTAGCCACAAGGCCTATCCATCCCTGAAAAATAGAGGGACTCGCAGGCCCCACCAAACCACCATGTGGGCCACTGAGGTGAATATGCAGGACCTGCATACTGATCAAACAGGATTTAAGGCAGCACACTGCACACTCAACTGCATTGATAAAAGAAGAGTCAACAGCAGAACCTACAGAGGTGGAAGTCTTCCCTCTCAGAACCCACTCCAGAGTGATAGAAGAATTAAGTATTCTACCAGATGACCAAACATCAGCATAAAAATACTAGAACTACAAATAAACAATAAGATATTACAACACAAAAGGAATAGGGTAATTCTCAAGTACCAAATCTCATAGAGCAAGAAATTTTCAAGATGTCTGAAAAGGAATTCTGAGCACTGATTTTAAGAAAACTCCAAGTAATAAGAGAAAAATAACTAGAGAACACAATGAAATAAGAAAAAAAATTACCATGTATGAAGGAGGAAATTTACAAAGAAATTAATAACTTAAAAAGGAATGTAACAGAACTCCTAGAAATGAAGAATTTTCTCAATGGAATAAAAAATAGAACAGAAAGCTTAAGCAGCAGGCTAGAGCAAGCAGAAGAGAGAAGCAATTTAAGAGAGTTAGTAGAAAACCTCCAACACACAAATATCTGAATCATGGGTATTCCAAAAGGGGAGGAAAAAGGAAAAGGCATCTAAAACTTATTCAAAGAAGTAATAACAGAACACATCCCAGGTATAGGGACAGATATAGACCTTCAGATCCTTGAAGCCCAAAGATCCTCAAACAATTTCAACCCAAAAACATCCTCTCCTAGATACATGATAGTCAAACTGGCAAAACTCAAAGACGATGAGAGAATTCTAAAAGCAGCAAGAGAAAAGTGCCATGTCACTATTAGGGAGCCCCCATCAGACCAACAGCAGACATCTCAACTGAAACCTTACAGGCCAAAAGAAATTGGGATGATATACTCAAAAGACAAAAAGAAAAAAATTGCCAGCCAAGAATTGGATACCCAACATGGTTATCCTTCAGAAATGTGGGAGAAATAATGTATTTCCCTTACAAAGAAATATTATGGGAGTTCACTACCACACAACCAGCCATGAAAGAAAGACTCTTACATCCACAATCTGAAAAATGATAATCAATATCACGGATTCACAGAAAAAGTAAAACCTGCCAATAAAACCAAAATGCAAACCAGAAAAAGAAAGAAGCTAAATCATATCACCTCAAAAATCCAACTAACATTGAAGATGAAAAATAAAAGGGGAAGAAAAGGGCAAATGATGTTTAAAATGTCTAAACAAAAAGCAATATAATGACAGGAGTAAAGCAATACTTATGGAAACAACTCTCAATGTAAACAGATTAAATAGCCTATTCAAAAAACACAGACTGACTGGATTAAAAAGCTAGACCCAATGATATGCTGTCTTCAAGAGACAGGCCTCACCTATAGAGACAAACACAGACTACAATGAAGGGATGGAAAAAGATATACCATGAAAATGGAAACCAAAACAATAAGGGGTAGCTATTCTTATAACAGATAAAATAGACTTCAAACCAAAAATGATAAAAAGAGATAAAGAAGGCCATTATATAATGATAAAAGGATCTATCCAGTTAGAGGACATAGCAATTATAAATATGTATGCATCCAACAGTTGGGCACATAGATGTGTAAAGCATACACTCTTAGATCTAAAAAAAGAGAGAGAGAGAGACCCAAATACAATAATAGTCAGTGATATGAACACCCCCCTCTCTGCATTAGATAGATCTTTCAGGAAACAAATCAACAAAGAAACATAGATTTTAAACTACAATTGAGACCAATTGGTCCTGGAAGACATCTACAGAACATTTCTTCCACCAACTAGAGAATATACATTATTCTCATCAGCACATGGAACATTCTCCAGGGTAGACCATATACTAGGTCACAAACAAAGACTTAGCAATTTTTTTACAAAATAAAATTATCCCAAGTATCTTTTGAAAATATAGTAAATTAAAACTGGATATCAATAACAAACAAAATTCCAGAAACTGCTAAAGTGCATGGAAACTGAACAACAGACTCCTGAACAGCCTATGGGTCCAAGAAGAAATTAAACAGGAAATTTAAAGATTTCTTGAAACTAATGAAAATAAAGACGGATCATACCAAAACTTTTGGGATATTGCAAAAGTAGTATGAAGAGGGAAATTTATTGTAATAAATGCTTACATCAAAAGAATGAAAGATCTCAAATAAACAACCTAACATTACACCTCAAAGAACTAGAAGAACAACAACAATCCAATCCCAAAATTAGTTGATGGAAAGAAATAATCATGATCAGGGCAGAACTAAATGAAATAGAGACCCAAAAAACAATACAAAAGATCAATGAACAAAAACTTGTTTTATTGAGAAGATAAATAAACTAGACAAACCATTAGCTAGGTTAACAGAAAAAAAGAAGAAAGAAGATCCAAATAATAAAAATCCATGTTCATTGCAGCACTCTTTACAATAGCCAAGAGTTGGAATCAGCCCAAATGTCCATC
>NW_007729152.1:38280-94974 GCF_000696425.1 Galeopterus variegatus
TGATGGGCCATAATAATCATATACATTGTATATTGACAAAATAAAAATTTAATAAAAAAAACAAATAATAAAAATCAGAAAAGAAAAAGGAGACATTACAAGTGATATCACAGAAATATGAAGAATCAGTAAAAATTATTATAAACAACTTTACACCAAAAAATATGAAAACCTAGAGGAAATGCATTAATTTCTAGACACACACAAACTACCAACACTCAACGAAGAAGAAATAGAAAACCAGAACAGACCAATAAGAAGCAACAAGATTGAAACAGTAATCGGAAATTTTTTAACAAAGAAAAGCCAAGGAACAGGTGGCTTTACAACTGAATTCTATCAAACCTTTAAAGAAGAATATGACTTGTCTTCAAACTTTTCCAAGAACACTGCAACAGAAGCCATTCTCCCAAACACATTCTATGATGCCAACAACACCCTGATACCAAAACCAGATAAAGATACAACAAAAAAAGTAAAATATAGGCCAATATCCTTGCTGAACACAGATGCAAAAATCCTCAACAAATACTAGCAATCAGATTATAGTAACACATCGAAAAAATTAAACAACATGATCAAGTGGGATTCATCCCACACATGCAAGGTTGGTTCAACAAACACAAGTCAATTAATGTGATACACCACATCAACAAAACCAAGGACAAAAACCATGTAATTATCTCAATTGTTGCAGAAAGAGTGAAAAATTAAACATCCCTTCATGATAAAGACTCTCAGCAAATTAGGTATAGAAGGAAATTATCTCAATAAAAAGAGCTACTTATGACACACCAATCACCAGTATCACCCAAAAGGAACAAGACAAAGATGCCCTCTCTTATCACTCTTATTTAACAGTCTTTGAAGTACTACCCAGGGCAATCAGGCAAGAGCAAGAAATAGAGGGCATCAAGATTGAAGAGGATGAGGTCAAACCTTCCTTGTTTGCAGATGACATGATTTTATATATAGAAAAACCTATAGACTCTACCAAAAAGACTCTTACAGCTGATCACCAATTTCAGTACTGTTGTAGGATACAAAATCCACACTGAAAAATCAATAGCTTTTTACACTCCAATAACAAACTAGCAGAAATTGAAGTCAAAAAACAAGCCCATTTAAAATAGTCACCAGAAAAATGAAACACCTAGGTATCAATTTAACCAAGGAGGTACAAGATTTCTACAATGACAACTACAAAACACTACAAAAGAAAGTAAACAGGACACAGAAATCTTCAAAGACATACCATTCTCTTGGATGGGAAGAATCAACATTATTAAAGTTTCCATTCTACCCAAAGAAATCTGCAGATTCAATGAAATCCCCATCAAAATACTAATGACATTCTTCACAGAAATAGAAAAGGCAATCAAAACATTCATATGGAACAACAAAATACCCTGAATTGCCTAAGTATTCCTAAGCAAAAAATAAATAAATAAATAAAATAAATCTGGAGGAATAACACTATCCAACTTCAAATTATATTACAAAGCTATTGTAACCAAAACAGCAAGCATGGTACTGGCATAAAAACAGACACATGGATCAATGGAACAGAATTGAAAATTCAGAAGTCAACTCACATAATTATAGCCAACTGACCTTTGACAAATGCAGCAAGAACATACATTGGGGAAAATACAGCCTTTTCAATAAATGATGCTTGGAAAATTGGGCATCCATATGTAGAAAAATGAAACTTGGCCTATACTTCTCACCGTAAATAAACTCAAAATGGAGTAAAGACTTAAATATAAGACCTGAAACCATAAAATTACTAAAGGAAAACATAGTGGAAACACTCTAGGAAGTAGGACTAAGAAAAGACATTATGACTAAGACCCCAAAAGCATAAGCAACAAAATAAAATATAAATAAATGGGATTATATCAAACTGAAAAGCTTCTGAACACCAAAAGAAACAGTCAACAGAGCAGAAAGATAACCTATGGAGTGGGAGAAAATATTTGCAAACTATATATCCAACAAGGGATTAAAATCCAGAATATACAAATAATTCAACTGTAGAGTAAAAGAAAAGAAATAGTCCAATTAAAAAATGGGCAAAGGAGATGAATAGACATTTTTCAAATGAGGACATACAAATGGCCAAAAGGTACATGAAAAAATGTCCAGCATCACTAGTCATCAAAGAATTCAAAATCAAAACCACATTGAGATATTATCTCACCTCAGTTAGACTAGCCATTATGAAAAAGAGGAAGAATAACAAATGTTGGTGAGGATGTGGGGAAAGGGGAACTCTTCTACACTGTTGGTGAGTCTGTAAATTAGCACAGCCATTATGGAAAACAGTATAGAGGGTTCTCAAACAACTACAGATAGAGGTACCATATGATCCAGCAGTCCCCCTACTGGGTATATAGCCAAAGGAATGGAAATCATAATGTCAAAAGGACACCTGCACCCCCACATTCATTGCAGCTCAATTTACAGTAGCCCAAATATGGAACCAACCTAAGTGTCCATTGAAAGATAACTGGATAAAGAAAATGTGGTATATATATACACAATAGAATGCCATAAAACAATAATGACATTCTGACATTTGCAGCAACATGGATGAGTCTGGAGAAAACTATGTTAAGGGAAATAAGCCAGACAAAGAAGCAGAAGTACTGGATGTTCTCTCTCCTAACCAGCTGCTGGGAGGGAAGGAAGGAAGGCAGGGAGGGAGGGAGGAGGGGAGGTAAAAAAGAGAGAAGGAAGGAATGAAGGAAAGAAAGAAATCCCACAACAATATGTTGAACTTTCTGAAGGAAAGAACAAAGCTAAGGATACTAGAGGTGAGAGGGGAGAGAGGGAGGGGTTTGGGGAAGTCATAAGTCTGGCAAAGGGTATAAAGAAATATCACAATTTGTAAAATGAATATTCCAGTAATAAATGAAAATTCAAAGTAAAAAGATTAAGTAGTGATCATCAATATTTTCTATAACAGGTAAAACCACATTTTGCATATCATTTTCAAGCATATATTTTTGCATTACATCTAAATTGTAAGAGTAAATATAAAATCTTTAATGTGAACATAAAACCCTGATTTTCAATTGTATCTAGGTTTTCACATGCCTAAACTCTCAATCATAGAAATTCTTTTCTTTTATTTTCAAGATTTTAAGTGTTTCCTTTTTATAATACACATATTTTTGTATGTGCATACATTTATGAATGTGTCATGTAAACCAACTTTGCAGAAAATGAGCTAATATTTGGTTTCAATTAATGTTGGAAGAAATATAATAAAGATGCCAGAAAGAAGAATTCCTATAAAGAGAAATTAATAGATATATTAATAGATATTTCATATAGTCATTTTTTTCTCTAGGGTGATATATATTCCTCAACAAGCATTCATATATTCTTTTCTTAAATATTTGTGTTTATTTCCTGTAGTAACTACAAATTTACTTTTATTACACACTTAAAGCCCCATACCTAATGAATGATAGTTAGCATAATTACCTTTTTACTATCACCTTAATTTGCTAATCTTAAAATAAAGCCATTTTATTCCTCACCACATCCCCCAAAATGATAAGAATGTAAATAGAGTATTTAATGAAGAGACATTCCAAAAGAATAATATACATAATCAATCTCAGGAAAAGACAATAATATTCCAATTAAAACAAAATGAGATGCAATGTTTTGCCCACTAGATTAGGAAAAATTAATTAAGACATTACATTCAGTGATGACAGAGAGATAGATAAACAGGAACTAAAAAGTACAAGTAGGAATGTGAATTCTTAAAAATTTTAGGGAAATAATTGGGTAAAATCTGTTGTATATACATGTTAAAACAAATATTTAGGTTTTAATTTTTATACTAAATAAAGCACTTGTGAATAGTATATGTAAAATGGTGTTCTTAAACAATATAATAAGCATTCATGTGCCTTCCACCCCAAAATGAGCAGATGTTAATTGCTTGCCATATTACATGCAAAATGAGTAAATAACGTTGGGGGGGGGGGGCTCCTAGAGCTGGTTAATAACTTCAGTAATGTTTCAGGATACAAAATAAATGCCCCCAAATCAGGTGCATTTACACATTCAAATAATGAACTAACAGAAGGGGAAATAAAGGAAGCCCATTTACAACTGTAACACAAAAAGTATAAAATACCTAGGAATGATTTAACCAAGGAGGTGAAAGAACTCTACAATGAGAAATACAAACCACTCCTGAAAGAAATTAAGGGAGACATGAAAAGATGGAAAGATATTCCATGCTCCTGGATTGAATGGATTAACATTGTGAAAATGTCTATACTACCCAAAGCGATCTACAAATTCAATGCAATCCCTATCAAAATACCAATGACATTCTTCACAGAAATGGAAAAAACAATCTTACATTTCATATGGGACAACAAAAGATCCTGAATAGCCAAGGCAATCCTGAGCAAAAAAATAAAATAAAATAAAGCCAGAGGCATAACACTACCTGACTTCAAATTATACTACAAAGCTATTGTAACCACAACAGCATGGTACTGGTATAAAAATTGACATTCAGACCAGTAGAGTAGACTTGAGAACCCAGAAATCACCCCTCAGGCTTATAGCCACCTGATGTTGGACAAAGGGAACAAAAATCTACATTGGGGAAAAGACTGCCTCTCCAAAAAGTGATGCTGGGAAAACTGGATATCTATATGCAGAAGAATGAAACTAGATAAGCATCTCTCATCATACACTAAAATCAACTGAAAATGGATTAAAGACTTGAGTATAAGACCCCAAACTGCATAATTACTAAGGGAAAATATCGGTGAAACACTCTAGCAACTAGGTCTGGGCACAGACTTTCCGAACAGGCAGCAAAAGAAAAAATAAACAAATGGAACTATAACAAACTAAAAAGCTTCTGCAAAGCAAAGGAAACAATCAACACAGTGAAAGAACAACCAACAGAGTGGAAGAAAATTTTTGCTAAAGGGATTAATATCCATAATATAAAAGGAACTCAAACAATTATATAGTAAATAAACAAAAACCCAATTAAAAATGTGTAAAGGAGATGAATAGACATTTTTCAAAGGAAGACATACAAATGGCCAACGGGTACATGAAAAAATGTTCAACATCACTAGTCATCAGAGAAATTCAAATTAAAACTACATTGAGATGCCACCTTACCCCAGTTAGACTAGCTATCATCAAAAAGATGGTGAATAACAAATTCTGGTGAGGTTGTGGAGAGAGGGGAACACTCCTAAACTGTTGATGGGCCTGTACATTAGCACAACCACTATGGAAAACAGTATGGAGGTTTCTTAAACAACTACAGAAAGATCTTCCATACTATCCAGCAATCCCACTTCTGGGTATATAGCCAGAGGAATGAAAATCATCATGTTGAAGGGATGCCTGCAATCCCATGTTCATTTCAGCTCTGTTTATAATAGCCAAGATATGGAACTAACCTAAATGTCCATCAATGTATGATTGGATAAGGAAACTGTGGTGTATATACACCATGGAATACTACTCTGACCTAAAAAATAATTAAATACTCCCATTTGCAACAACATGGATGAACCTGGAAAAACTTACGTTGAGTGAAATAAGCAAAGTACAGAGGGATAAATACCTCATGTACTCACTCGTGTGTGGGAGCTAAGAGCAAAAGAAGGAAGGAAAGAAAGGCTACAGTAGTGTGTTGGTCTTGCAGAGGGAGAGAACATTCCTTGGGATACAAAGTGCTGTGGGTGGGAAAGGGGTGGGGTGGGAAGTTAGGGATAATTGGGTGGGGGCATGGGGTCCAAACACAATTTGTGGTAATTGGAATACTGTCAGTATGAATCTGGCCCTCAAATCATGGGCAGGAGGGGTGACAATTAGCTTTGTATCTCATGAATATTCATAATAACCAAAATAAAATAAATAAAAATGTTTATGCATATTTTGGATACAAGACATCTATCATATATGAATTTTGCTAATATTTTCTACCAGTATGTGACTTCTCCTTTCATTCTTAATTAATAGTGTCTTTCACAAAGCAGAAGTTATTTTAATAAAGTCTGATATATCATTTTTTCTTTCGTGGATTGTACTATTGGCAATGTATCTAAAACTTATCAACAAATGCAAGGTCACAAAGATTGTCCCCTACTTTCTATTTTCTTTTTCTCATCTTCCTCACACCAGGGGATGTCACCTATTTTCTTCTAGAAGCTTTGTAATTTTGCATTTTTACATTCAGATCTACAATCCATTTTCAATTCATTTATGTGAAAGTCTGTTTCTAGGCCTAAATCTCAAAAACACAATTTAGGAATTTTCTTTTTTTATATAACAAAAGCCTTATTGTTATATTTTTCATAGTAGATCTTCAATCTACCTCAAACAGTTTTATGGATTGGTATGTGAGGTAGATCATCTTTTTTAATATGATATCCAGTTGATTAAGGAACATTTACTTAAAAAAATGTCTTTTTTCACTGCTCTGTAATGCCACTTTCATAATAAATCAAATTATGAGTGCATGTGTGTGTGTGTTTGTGTGTGTGTGTGTTTCTGTGTGTGTGGTGGTGGTGGTGGTATTTCTGGTCTCCATAATCTGTTTTACTGCTCTACTTGTCTATCCTCACACCAATGTGAAATAGTTTTAATGATTGTTGCTTTATAATAATTTTTGATATATGATAGATTGAATTTTACAATCGGATTGTCAATTTCAACAATATAATCAATAGAATCTTGCTGGGACCTTAACTGAGATTATATTGAATGAGAAGATCAATTTCAACAGAATTGAAATATTTTTAATAGTGAACCTTCAATTCCATGACAATGCTATATTTTTCTATTTATTTATATATCAACATCTCTTACTTAGGTTTTATACTTTTCTGTGTAGAAGTCTTTTGTATACTTTAAGCTTTTATTAGGTTATTAATATTTAAAAATTGTTTTTAAACTGTTTCCAATACATAGAAATAAAATTTGTTTCAGTATTTGGATATTTTCTCAAAAAATTGCAAAATTCACTTCTTAATTCTAATAATCTGGTTTAATTTTTTACATAGACAAATATTTGTCTATGAAAAATGACATTTTATTTATCCCTTATAGATATCTTTTATTTATCTTTTGCACTTTACTTAATTGGTCAGAACTTCAAGTAAAATAAAATTAGGATGACCAACTTAGTCCAGTTTGCCAGGGACTTTTCTAGTTTTAGCACTGAAAACCCTGTGTGCTGGGAAACATTATGGTCCCTGGGGAACTAGAATGGCTAATTGCCCTATAAGAGACATGTTGATAACAGGCATTTCTGTTTGTTTTCTGTTCTCATAGATGAAAATCTTTCAACATTTTACTATAAAACATTATAGAAGTTTTTGTTTGTCTCCTCTCCCCCAGGGTGACAGAGATGCAAAGGATTATTCAAAGCCCATTTTCTTCTGAGCCGTGAGAGGCCCTGAAGGGCTTAATTTTCCACGAACCCTCAAGAGACACGCATTCCTTCTCGGAAAATTAACACTGAACTGGGGTCTTCACTCAGTATTTATTCTCCAGGGCAGAAAGTTACAGAAAAGGGACATAGGTGGTTACAAAAAGAACAGTAAGATAATTGTCATGGCAACAGTCATTAGGTTTAGTTGCACCAAGGACATCTGCCCTTGGAACCAGCAATTTTGCTGCTTTACAGTTCTTTATCTACAACAGAGACTTTAGCCTGGGGAAAGTTTGTTTTTATCTTTCTCAAGCTTCAACATTTCTATGTCTAATTTTACAAAGTTAGGCTATACCTGAAATTACAGGGCTTTGGAAGCTAGGCCCTGTGAAATACATTTGCTTTATTATGTTAGTACACTCCACAACATGATACGTGTTTTTGATAGAAACTTTAATCTGGTAAAGGATTTTCTCTTATCATAAATACATAAATTTTTTCATAAATAATGTTGAGTATCATCAAATATCTTTTTGGTATAATTATAAAGTTCACTTTATTTTTTCTATCAATTCTACTACTTTCATCAGTTTTTGAATGTGAAGCCAATCTTTCTTGCAATAAACTTTTTTGTCTTTTTATTCTTTATAATTATTACAAGATTCCAATTTGCTAGTAATTTGTTTAGAAGTTTGCATCTATGTCCATGATAGATGGGCCTACAATATTTTTTGCAATAATATTCTTTGCAAGTTTGGGTATCAATATTGTGCTGAACTCATGAAACAATCTATAATATATTTTCTCTTTTTTTAATATCTAACTCTGTTTATGTTTGATTTAAAACATGTTTCTTTTGTTTCTTTTTTGTTTTTGTTTTTTACTTTTAACATATTTGATTGAATTGACCACCACATGGACTATAATTTGCTTAGGGAAAAGGTTTTTATTTGCTAATTAACTACTTTTTGTCAATATTAGGCTTTTGGGTTTCTTATATCATGTGGTCATTTTGGTAATTTTTGTTTTTTCAACAACTATGTCTATTTAATATAAAATATCAAATCTATTGGCTTGAATTTTTTGTTATAATACACTTTTAAGATGATTCGATATCTACAAGTTTTACAGTAATACATTTCTGAATTTGTGTGTATTTTTTATGTATACCTCTATTTCTGATCAGTTTTGCCACAGTGCTATTTTTATTAGTACCCAGAAAAAACAACTATTTTTTAAAAAATTATTATTAACATATTCATTATTACAAATCATACCTCTTTTAGCTGACTTATCCCTCCCCAAACCCCCTCCTTCCTCACCCTAATCTCTAGTAACCTTGGGTTTGTTCTCTTCTTCTGAACGTTCAATCAATTGTTGTGGTCTTTTCTTTCTCTCTTTCTCTCTCTGTTTATTTCCTTTTTTCTTAGCACCCAGTTATAAGAGAGAAAACGTGGCTTAATTTGGTTAACATAATTTTCTCCAGACTCTTCCATGTTGCTGCAAATGGCAGAATTTCATTCTTTTTTATGGCTGAGTAGTATTCCATTGTGTAGATATACTACAATTTCCTTATCCAGTCCTCCGCTGATGGACATTTAGGTTGGTTCCATATCTTGGCTATTGTATGTAGAGCTGCAATGAACATGAGAGTGCATGTATCCCTTCAACATGATGATTTCCATTCTTTTGGATATATACTCAGTGTTGCAATTGCTGGGTCATATGGTAGTCCTATCTGTAGTGGTTTAAGGAACATCCATATTGTTTTCCATAGTGGCTTTGCTAATCTACAGTCCCACAAATGGTGTAGAAGAGTACCCCTTTTGCTGCATCCTCTCCAACATTTGTCATTCTTGGTCTTTTTAATAATGTCCAGTCTAACTGCAGTGAGATGATATTTCAATATGGTTTTGATTTGCATTTCTCTGATGACTAGTGATGCTGAATATTTTTTCATGTACCTGTTGGCCAATTGTATGTCTTCTCTCAAAAAATTTCTATTCATCACTTTTGCTCATTTTTTATTTGCATTATTTGCTTTTTTACTGTATTACTGGTTGAGTTCTTTGTATATTCTAAATATTAAACCTTTGTCAGATGTATAGTTTACAAGTATTTTCTCCCATTTTGTACATTGTCTTTCTGCTCTGTTGATCATTTCCTTTTGTTATCAGAAGTTTTTTAGCTTGATATAATCCTACTGGTTTATTTTTTCTTTTGCTGCTTGTGCTTTTTGGGTCTTACTCATAAAGTCTTTGCCCATTCCTATTTCCTGGAGTTTTTCACCTGTTTTCATTTAGTAATTTTATGGCTTATGGTCTTATATTCAGGTATTTAATCTATTTTGAGTTGATTTTGGTATATGGTGAGAGGTACAGGTCCAATTACATTCTTCTGCATATGGATGTGCAAATTTCCCAGCAAGATTCCCAGCATGAAGAGGCAGTCTTCTCCCTGGTATATTTTCTTCTAGCCACTGGAGAACTGGAAGAGAGGTGCTCAGATATTCTCATCATAAAGAAATAATAAATTTTTATGATGACAAATTCGCTAACTACCCTGATCTGATCATTACATGTTGTCAACATATACTAAAATATAACTCTGCATCCCATAATTATTTGCAATCAATCTGCTTCAATTAAAAAATAAATTTCTAAATAAAAGAGAATAATACTTTAAGATTACATAAAGATCTAGATAATGAAATATGCAAGTTTTCCTAAAATTTAATGTTCCTGACCAAACATCTTAACTTAAGGTGTTACAAAAATAAAATACTTTTAGATAAAAATTATTTTAAGGAAAATCTGCCAGTAGTAATAAATAAAATAAAATTTTATGACATAAAATTTTAAGGTGCTTGGTTTGGCTTGAATAATTTAGAAAGTATATATGTAGGGAATTTGCCTAACATATCAGCAAACACTATTCCTCAAAAATTTTTTAAAAATTTCTGCATGAAATTGAATTACATGCAATTGTAAAACATACAATTAAGGCTTTAGAAAAATAATTTTCAAGAAAAGCAGCATAAGAACCTGAATATGAAGTATAAACAACTCAATTTTGAGAATGAAATGTATATTTGCATTTACACAGTTCAGATTTTATTCAGGTTTCTAAATGTGTGGCATTCAAATGTCTCTTTTCCATTTAAAATTCTTGCAAAATACATATTCTTGATCTTCAACTATTTCATTAACTTTTTTCTTCTTGGATTTGGTAACATAAAGATCATGAAAATTACTTCAGCAAAAACAACTGTCATGCAGAATCCCAGACAAGTTGCAATTTTAGGATAACATCACTTAAATACAGAATTAATTCTCTATCGACCATTTGTTTTATAACAGAGTCAGAATTTTGCTTAAAGTTGCTACATAAACAATGAAACATTATCTATGGGTTATTTGAACATTTAGCTGCATAGATTCCACTATTTAGTTACTATTATTTTGAAGATTAAATTGGTTCATAAGTAAAACAAGCCAAACTAGATCAACTAGTGTATCTTTTATTTTAGTTGTAAACTGAACCAAGCAGAAGATTATCAGATTATTTTATTTAATCTTGAAGAAAATATCTCCTAATCTTGAAGAAAAGTATCTCCTAAAATGCCATTTTTGGAAGGATTGAAACATATTACTATATAACTGTTTAGGTTTGATTTCTTAAACAAATATAACAATATCTTTATCAATATTACTTTGAATATGATGCTTTGATTTCCTGTGTTCACCCACTTATGTTTTTCTTTCTTCTCCACTCTAAAGTATGCAAGTCTCATTTTTTTCTTATCATTTTATTCTTATTGACTTGAGATTAATTATTACATTTTAAACATCAGAAATAAATTTATTGGTTTTCATTAATATCTGTCTTCTAAGTAGACTAGAAAATCTATGAGATCAAAAAAAATATCCCGATACAACTTAATGAAAAGAACCTGGCTCTGGTACCAGGTTACCTGGTTTGAATCCTAGCTATACCATTTGTTACACATGGAAACTTAGACATGTTATTTAACCTCTTAACCTCTCAGTGCCTCAATTCCTTATAAAAAAAAACCAAGGTGTATTATATCTTCCTCAAAATGTCCCAAGAATTTAATGAGTTCCTTAACATGCAGAAAACTGCCCAACACAATGTAAGAACTAAGTAAGTGTTAAGTACTATAGTTGTTATAATTTTAAGTCTTTTCCTAGTGCCTACCAGAATGTTTGGTGCACTGAGGCATTTTTTTTTTATTATTTTTACAACGAAAATTAGAAAATACTTTTTTTACCTTAGAATTACAATAATGTTTGTTTATCTATTTATCTATTTATTTATCTATTTATTTATTTATTTACTTATTTATTTATTTAAATTTTGAGATACAAAACACGTCTTAATACATTTAAAAAGACTAAGATCATAGAAAATATGTTCTCTGACAACAATAACAGGAGGAAATTTGGAAAATTCACAAATGTGTGGAAATTAAACAACACTCTCCTAAATAACCAAAGGGTAAAAAATAATCACAGGGAAATTAGAGAGTACTTTGAGATAAAGTACAACATATTAAAATTTATAGGATGCAGGGCTCATGCAGTTCTTAGAGGAAAATTGATACTTGTAAACACCTATATTAAAAATAATAACAATCTCAAATCACTAACCCAAACTACTACCTTAAGAAAATAGTAAAAGAAGGACCAACTAAACCACAAGCAAATATATATACTAAATAACAAAGATTATAAGAGAAATATATGAAATCGGAAATTAAAAATAATAGAGAAAATCAACATAACTAAAATTTGATTCTTTAAAAAGATAAACAATTTTGCAAAGCATTAACTAGACTGACCAAGGAAAAGAGAGAGAAGACCGAAATTACTAAAGTCAGAAATAAAGCAGGGGCATTATTACACTGTCATTATGGATTTTTATGGTGGTAGAATTTTGTTTCTTCCACTTTCTAATTTGCATTTTTGTTCTACCAGTGGGTTTTGGTCATTGTTGTTTATTCTTGGTAGTGATTATTGTCTTTAGATTCTAGGTATAGCACTTCCTTGAGGATTTCTTGTAGGGCTGATTGTGTGGTGGCAAACTGCCACAGTTTTTGTTTGTCTGGAAGATATAATATTTTCCCCTCATTTCTGAAGGATAGCCTTGCTGGTTATAGTATAGTAATACTGCTGGTGGCAGTTTTTTGGGTTTTTTTCTTTTAGAAGTTTGAACATATCCCATTTTCTTCTGGCCTGTAGAATTTCTGTTGAGAAGTCTGCTGTTAGTCTGATAATGGCTCCTTTTTATAAGTGACTTGATGCTACTCTTTTGCTACTTCTAAGATTCTCTCACTGTCTTTGAGCTTTGCCAGTTTGATTATAATGGGTTTTGGAGAAGACCTATTAGGATTGAATCTGTTTCAGAATCTTTGAGCCTTCTGGATCTGAAAGTCTGTGTTTCTCCCTTTGCCTGGGAAGTTTTCCATTATTATTTCCTCAAATAGGTTTTTCCATGCCTTTTCATTTCTCCTGTCCTGGAACATCCATGATTTGAATGTTTATGCACTTAAAGTTGTCTGATAGCTCTCAGATTTTCTTCATTTTTAAAAATTATTTTTTTCTCTTTTTGTCTGCCTGGGTTACTTTGAAAGACTGTCTTCAAGATCAGAAACTCTTCTGCTTGTTCAAGCCTGCTGCTGAAGCTCTCAGTTGTATGTTTTATTTCATTGAGTGAAACTTTGAGTTCCATGAGATCTTCCACATTCCCTGTTAAGGCAATAATCTCCCTGTAAATTCTGGCCTTCATATCCAGTATTTTTTTTTTTCTCATTTCATTATGTTTTCTAAATGAGTCTTCTCATATCTCAGTGAGTTTCCTCAAGATTGTTCCTTGGAATTTCTTTTTAGTCATTACAAGGGTTTCTAGCTCTATAGAGCCTGGTATTTGAGAGTTACTATATTCTTTTGGTGATGTCATATTTTCTTGGGTTTTCATTTCTAGGATCTCTACATTGGTGTCTGGTCATCTGGTAGAGCAGTTACTTCTTCTATTATTTGAGTGGACTTTGAAGACAGAGACATCCTCTTTTTTACCTGGTCTCTGCTCATGGCTGTCCTTGTGTAAATGCAGTCAAATGTCTGGCTGGCCACCTCCACAGTGCAAAGTGACTGTGGCTTCTGCTGTGGCATTAAGCCACTTTTGTAGCAGCCATGTTTCTGTAGGTGGCTGTGGTGAGCCACTTTCTCTGAAGTAGTATTTTTGGCATGCTACGTGCCTGCTTCTGGTTGGTATGTGCTGTCCTTGGTTCTTGCCTAGGACCCCAAGCATGCTTTCTTACATGCTTCAACAGAGGCATTTAATAAACAGTTGTAGAATGAATGAATGAGTGGATAGATAAATAAATAAATGAATAAACATTCACCATCTATAATACTGCGTTAGTGATGGTGTTTTGCTAAGGGACAAAAGAGGAAAGGATTTAGTCTAGCAAGTAAAACAGACACATGACTAGGTAGTTACAGTAAGAAAAAACTAAAAGAATTACAATAAACATTCAATGACAACATCGGAGGAGATGCTATTCCTACCTACAAAAAAAAAGGAAGGTCTCTGGAAGAATATAGTAGTAGTATAATAGACAAAGAACCAGAATAATACTGCAAACACCTAGCTTTTAGTAGACATTCTCAGTAACATTGCAGGATACAAAATAAATGCCCCCAAATCAGTTTCATTTATATTCTCCAATAATGAGCTAACAGAAAGAGAAATCAAGAAAGTAAGCCCACTTACAATTGTCACAAAAAATTAAAATACTTAGGAATCAATTAAACCAAGGAGGTGAAAGAGCTCTACAATGAGAACTACAAACTACTACTGAAAGAAATTAAAGAAGACACACACACGCAAAAAAAGAGTTCCTGTGCTCTTGGATTGGAAGAATTAACATTGTGAAAATGTCTATACTACCCAAAGTGCTCTACAGATTCAATGCAACCCTCATCAAAATACCAATGGCATCCTTCACAGAAATGGAAAAGACAATCTTAACATTCATATGGAACAGCAAAAGACCCCAAATAGTCAAAGCAATACTGAGCAAAAAAATAAATAAATAAAGCTGGAGGCATAATACTACCTGACTTCAAATTATACTACAAAGCTATAGTAACCAAAACAGCATGGTACTGGCATAACAATAGACACTTGGACCAGTGGAGCAGAATAGAGAACCCAGAAATCACCCCACAGGCTTACAGCCATCTGATATTTGACAAAGGCAACAAAAACATGCAGTGGGAAAAGAATGCCTCTTCAATAAGTGGTGCTGGAGAAATTGGATATCCTTATGAAGAGGAATGAAATTAGACATGCATTTCTCACCATATACTAAAATCAACTCAAAATGGGTTAAAGACTTAAATATGAGACCTGAAACTGTAAAATTACTAAGGCAAAATATAGGTGAAACACTTCAGGAACTAGGTGTGGGCACAGACTTTATGAACATGAGCAGAAAGCACAAGCAACAAAAGAAAATATAAAGAAATGGAGCTATATCAAACTGCAAATTTGTCAAAATCAGGAGACCTATTAGTATTTGGTTTTCTGTTTAAAAAATTCTGACTATCCTTCCTAATTGGGAGAGAGCAGTCATTTAGCAGAGAAAATACTTGGGGAAAGTCAATAAAAAGTATAAAGCATTATGTAAGCATAAGATTTCTTTTTCGCTGGTATAAATGCTCATACTGCCAAAAAGTGCCTCAGCTGGCTGAACACCCACTGCACTTTCTTTCAACTTCTCTTTTAAAATCACTCTGAGTATGGTAATAGCAGATATTTTATCATTTCAGATTAGTTAGTGATTTTGTCTCTCTTCACTTCGTTCATTCTTTAACATCTTTTGAATTTCTCTTTATTAGAGTTCTGAATCAAACAAATTATCCATGGGAATACTTTTGCATTTCAGTGTCTGAAAGGAGAAAAAAAAACCTTAGGTTGTGTAAAAGTAGTTAAAATCAGACTGCTTTCCATATATGTTGACAGTCTGCAAATCTTTTATCATCACAGAAAAAGGGCATTTGGGTAAATATAGAAATAGTCTATAAAATCTGTAGGGATGTGTTTTTGTTGTTGTTGTTGTTTGGTTTTTCTTCTTGCTTTTTAAGTATTTTCTAATTGGTAAATATTTAGTTGCAAATAAAGGTTAAATAGAGTTTGAGATGATTTCAATGCTCCAAACTCTCAAATAAGCCAAAGCCGTCTACTGTGTTGATCTAGTGTTAGACACTATTTACCTATCAAGTGAATGGTTTCATATAACTCTAATTCAAAATAATCCCACACTTTTGAAAACATATTTTTTGGTACCAGGAATTTACAGATAAACTTCAGTTCTATGGATGCCAGGTGAGCCTAGCAATGAAAAAATCAGCAGATGTCAAGTTGCCTAAAGATAGTTTTGCTTCCTAATAGTAAGCTTGGCACTGAAGTATAATTAGCCATTTGCTCCCATTCTGTATGTTTTTTGTTTGTTTGCTTGCTTGCTTGTTTAGACGAATTCTCATCCTTTTATTGCAAATCACTATTTATTTTGGACTAGGATTTTATCCTCTGAAGTTTATATTAACATTTTCAGAGTACCTTAAGATACCCTAAAATATTGTCCCCTATATTTCTAGCAAAAACTCTGCTCATTAGTCTTTTTCCATATATTATGGTACTAAACTTTACTTCACAGCTTCGCCAAATCACCAGCTTGGACAGGAAACACTTTAAACTTACAAACTGCTACATATGGGGACTTACAGTTTCTCATCTGTCACATAAGGAATGTAGAAATTGTCTCTCTGACCTGACTTCAAGTAAAACACTGAGTAAACTGAAAAATCAACAACTCGTTTTGAATATGTCAGAGAAGTGAGGTCATAGACCAAACTGCTGCTCCCAAAATTGGAGAGACAGATACGTGAATATAGAGAATCACAACTTACCAGAGTAAAAACCAACCAGCAAAAACTTCTGCAGGAACCAGTGCCAGGACAGAAAAACATGAACTACAATTGAAGAATGCTAGAGGCTTGGTGTGAACAAGCCTGAGATTTAAAGTCTCTAGGGAGACCTAGTCACAGAGAGAAAAACACCTTTGTGAGTTTAGCTCCAGGATCTCAATCTGGTTATCACAGAGAATATCAGAGGCAATTACCCTTATGCTTCCAGCAGGGGTAGGGGTAAAGTAACCATTTTTAAATATAACAGAATACTTTATTCTCCTTAACAAGGTCTGCTTTCAAGAAAAACTAAATTGTTGTGGTTATTTTTTTTCCAGAATCAAACCAACTTGGTGGAAGGGAAATATCCAACTCCAGCTTGCTCCAGCCATTCTATTCCACCAAAGTGCAGGGGTAGGAGAGATTAACAAGTACTTGTGAAATTTACAGCTGGAGTACATAGGCTCAGTAAAAGAATAACACATAATCATAGTACTAGAGAACACTTCCCCTTTTCCCACACCTTACAACCACATTGCCAAATGTGTATTTACCAGTTTCTTTTACATATTGAATTATGTCTGGCTATGAAGAAAAAAATACAAGGCATAACAAAAGCATATAATACAGCTTGAAGAGACAGAGCAAGGATTAGAACCAGACTTAGATATGGCAGAGATGTTGGAAATATCAGACATAGAAAATGAAATCACTTTGATTAATATGCTAAGGTCTCTAATGGATAAAGTAGAAAGCATGCAACAACAGACTGGCAATGTAAAGAGACAGAAAGAAATCCTAAGAAAATATCAAAAAGGACTGCAAGAGATAAAAAACACTATAACAGAAAAAAATAACGCCTTGAATGGGCTTATTAGTAGAGGAGACATGGCTGAGGAATAAATCTTTGAGCTTGGGGAGTCAAAAATATGTCCAAAACTGTAAAGCAAAGATAAAATGGGTACAAGAAGGAACAGAATACACCAAACTGGGGGAAAACTACAAAAGACATAACATCCATGAAACGTGAATTCCAGAAAGAAAGAAAGAAACAGAAAAAGGAACAGAAGAAATGTTTGAAGTAATGATGAGTGAGAATTTCCCCAAATTGAGGTCATATATCAAACCACAGACCCAGAGAGCTCAGAGAACACCAAGCAGAACAAATGCCAGAAAAAAACATACCTAGACGTATCATGTTGGACTGCAGAAAAATAAAGAAAAATCTGAAAAGAAGAAAGGGGACAAAAACACAACACTTTATCTGTAGGGGAGAAAAAATAAACATCACATCCTGATTTCTCCTCTGAAACTATGTGAACAAGAATAGAGTGGAGTGAAGCATTTAAAGTATTGAAAGAAAAAAAGCCCATCAACCTAGAATTCTGTACCATTACCTTCAAAATTAAGAACTCCTTTCTCAGACAATCAAAACTTGAGAAAATGTGTTGCCAGTAGACTGATTCACAAGAAATTTTATTTTTTATTTTATTTTTGTATTTTAAAAGATGATAACAAGATTTATTTTATTTATTTATTTTGGGGGGTTAAATTATCTCTCTTTTTTATTTTATCATTATGCAATGTAGTTGATTTTCATGTCCCTTTACTGATTCCTCCCTCCCCCCTCCCTCTCTCCACTCCTACCCATCAACATATCTGTTCATTTGTCTTAACAAGTTGAAGGAATTGTGATTGTTGTGTCTTCTTCCCTGCCCCCCCATTTGTCTGTGTATTTATTCACAATAGAATTGTACTCTGATATAAAAAAGAATAAAACACTACTATTTGCAGCAACGTGGATGGACTTTGAAAAAATTACATTAAGCAAAATAAGTCAGGCACAGAAAGGGAAATACCACATGTTCGCACTTATTTGTGGGAGCTAAAAATAAATAAATAAATAACAAGCTTTATTTTTTATGTCAATATATAAAATGGGCCGTAAATTGTATCATTCACATCCATATATACCTGCAACAACAACAAAAAAATTCAGGGACAATTTAAAAATGTACAAGGTGGTAGATAACTTTTCAAAATTTTTTTAAGGAATATATGAACAAACATTTCTTTTTTTTTTTTTTTTTTTTTTTTTTTAAAGATGACCGGTAAGGGGATCTTAACCCTTGAATTGGTGTTGTCAGCCCCCCGCTCAGCCAGGGAGCGAACCAGCCATCCCTATATGGGATCCGAACCTGCGGCCTTGGTGTTATCAGCACCGCACTCTACCGAGTGAGCCACGGGCTGGCCCTGAACAAACATTTCTGAAGACCATAGGCCTACACAGTACACATTCTTTCTTCTTTTTATTCTAAAACTACAGGCAAGATGTCCCTGCCTTCCAAGGCTCTTTGCGAATACACATAGCGTAGATTTGGCTAATGAGACACTCACTTTTGCCATTCCTCACTTCCATTTAAAATATAAATGCATATGGCTGAAGCTCTAGCAGACACTTTGACCATGCTAAATGCAGAAAGACAGAAGGAAAGTAGGTTCAAGATGACTTTGTGGCTCTTCCACATCAAACCTGAACTGCCTTTCTTCAGGTTTCTTTTAGACAAAGAAAAGTAAATCCGTATATGTTTACTTTGCTATTATTTGGGGTTATCAGTTACACATGGTCAAATCTAATCCTGACTGGAGGAGTGGCTATAGCATGCATCATATAATCAATAATTGCCGAACATTTAGGTTATTTCCAAATTTTGCTATCTATTATAAATCATACTGTGATCCATACTAGATGTTTCTTTACATACATTCGTGGTTGTTTTCTTTTTCCAGGAGATAATCTAAAAACTAAATTCTGGGTTAAGAATACTTGATACATATTGCAATTTTTTCCCTCATGAAGGTCAATTAATGCGCACATCAATAGTATATGAGACTGCAGAATTCCAGATATCCTTGCCAGCATGATGTAATCTTTTTTCTTGCTTTCTTTCCTTCTTTTTAATTTTGTATATATGTATACAAAATTTGTATATTATATATATGCGTGTGTGTATAGATATACATTTTTTAGCTCCCAATTATGAGTTAGCACATGGGGCATTTCTCATCTGTGCCTGGACTATTTCACTTAACATAATTTTCTCTCAGTTCATTAATGTTGCTGAAAATGGCAGAATTTCACTCTTTTTTATGGCAGAGTAGTATTCCATTGACTATATGTACCACATTCTCCTTATCAATCATCAGTCAATGGACATTTTTTTTTCTTTCCTAAACTTCTGCTGCTTCCTTTTTATTTTTTATTTTTTATTTTATTTTGTCAATATACAATGTAGTTGATTATTGTGGCGCATTACTGAAATCTCCATCCCTCCTCCCTCTCCCTCCCAACAATGTGCTTTCTGTGTGCTTGTTGTATCGATTTCAAGGAATTGTAATTGTTAAGTCTTCTTCCCTCCCCCTACCCCCTTTTTTGTGTATTTATTTGTTTATTTTTAGCTCCCACAAGTAAGTGAGAACATGTGATATTTCTATTTCTGTGCCTGACTTGTTTCACTTAATATAATTCTCTCTAGGTCCATCCATGTCAGTGCAAATGGCATTATTTCCTTCTTTTTTATAGCTGAGTAGTATTCCATTGTGTAGATATACCACATTTTCCATCATTCGTTTTTATAGCTGAGTAGTATTCCATTGTGTAGATATACCACAATTTCCGTATACAATCATCTGATGATGGACATTCGGGCTGGTTCCAACTCTTGGCTATTGTAAACAGTACTGCGATGAACATTGGGAAACAGGTATACCTTCGACTTGATGATTTCCATTCCTTTGTGTATATTCCCAGCAGTGGGATAGCTGGGTCATATGGCGGATCTATCTGCAATTGTTTGAGGAACCTCCATACTATTTTCCATAGAGGCTGCACCATTTTGCAGTCCCACCAACAACGTATGAGTGTTCATTTCTCTGTAACCTCGCCAGCATTTATCGTTCAGAGTCTTTTGGATATTAGCCACCCTAACTGGGGTGAGATAATATCTCAGTGTGGTTTTGATTTGCATTTCCCAAATGCTGAGTGATGTTGAGCATTTTTTCATATGTCTGTTGGCCATTTGTATATCTTCCTTTGAGAAATGTCTATTTAGTCCATTTTTTAATTGGGTTGCTTGTTTTTTTTCTTCTAAAGTTGTTTGAGTTCTTTGCATATTCTGGATATTAATCCTTTGTCAGATGTATATTTTGCAAATATTTTCTCCCAATCGGTTGGTTGTCTTTTAACTCTGTTAATTGTTTCCTTTGCTGTGCAGAAGCTTGTTAGTTTGATATAATCCCATTTATTTATTTTTCTGTTGGTTGCCTGTGCTTTTGGGATCATATTCATGAAGTCTGTGTCCAGTCCTACTTCCTGAAGTATTTCTAATATGTTTTCTTTAAGAAGTTATATTGTTTCAGGGTGTATATTTAATTCTTAATCCATTTTGAGTTGACGTTAGTATATGGTGAGAGGTATGTGTCTAGTTTCATTCTCCTGCATGTTGATATCCAGTTATCCCAGCACCATTTGCTGAAGTCTCTTCCCCAGTGTATAGGCTTGGTGCCTTTGTAAAAGATCAGATGGCTGTAGGTATGTGAGTTGATTTCTGGATTCTCTATTTTGTAACATTGATCACTGTGTCTGTTTTTATGCCAGTACCATGCCGTTTTTGTTATTATTGCTTTGTAGTATAGTTTAAAGTCAGGTAGTGTTATGCCTCCAGCTTTATTTTTTTTTCTTCGGCATTGCTATGGCTAGGCGTGGTCTTTTATTATTCCATATAAATATCTGGATAGTTCTTTCCATTTCTGAGAAAAATATCATTGGAATTTTCATGGCAATTGCATTGAATTTGTACATCACTTTGGGTAGTATGGACATTTTCACAATGTTGATTCTTACAATCCAAGAGCATGGGATATCTTTCCAGGTTCTTTTACCCTCTCTAATATCTCTGAGCAGTGGTTTGTAGCTCTCATTATAGAGATTTTTCACATCCTTGCTTAACTCAATTCCTAAGTATTTTATTTTTTTGCTGGCTATTGTAAAGAGGGAAGCTTTCTTGGTTTCCCTTTCTGCATGTTCACTATTGGAGAACAGAAATGCTACTGATTTTTGTGTGTTAATTTTGTATCCTGCTACTTTGCTGAAATCATTTATCAACTCCAAGAGTTTTTCTGTAGAGGTTTTAGGCTGTTTGATATATAGGATCATGTCATTTGCAAACAGGGACAAATTGACTTCATCTTTTCAAATCAGGATGCCCTTTATTTCTTTCTCTTCTCTGATTGCTCTGGCTAGTACTTCTAACACTATATTGAATAGGAGTGGTGAGATTGGGCATCCTTGTCTAGTTCCTGTTCGTAAAGGAAAAGCTTTCAGCTTTTCCCCATTCAGGATGATATTGGTGGTGGGTTTATCATATATGGCTTTAATTATGTTGAGATACTTTCCATCTATGCCTAACTTATAGAGGGTCTTTGTCATGAATGAATGTTGAATTTTATCAAATGCTTTTTCAGCATCTATAGAGATGATCATATGGTCCTTGTGTTTGATTTTATTAATATGGTGTATCACATTTATTTATTTGTGTATGTTGAACTAACCTTGCATCCCTGGGATGAATCCCACTTGATCGTGGTGAATAATTTTATGTATGTGTTGCTGTATTCTTTTAGCTAGTATTTTATTGAGGATTTTTGCATCTATATTCATCATGGATATCGGCCTTTAGTTTTCTTTTTAGTTGTATCTTTACCTGGTTTTGGTATCAGGATGATGTTTGCTTCATAGAATGAGTTTGGGAGATTTGCCTCTTTTTCAATCTTTTGGAATACTTTGTAAAGAACTGGCATCAATTCCTCTTTGAATGTTTGGTAAAATTCTGCTGTGAATCCAACTGGTTCTGGGTTTTTCTTTGTTGGGAGCCTTCTGATAACAGCTTCAATCTCCTTTATTGTTATTGGTCTGTTCAGATTTTCTACGTCTTCTTGGCTTAGTTGTGGGAGCTTTTGTGCATCCAGAAATTTATCCACTTCCTCCATATTTTCAAATCTGTTGGCATATAGTTGTTTATAGTAATCTCAAATGATTCCTTGTATTTCAGATGTATCAGTGGTAATATCACCTTTTTTATTTCTAATTTGTATTATTTGGATCTTCTCTCTTCTTTTTTTAATTAGCCATGCTAATGGTTTTTCAATTTTATTTATCTTTTCAAAAAAGCTACTTTTTGATTCATTGTTCTTTTGTATTGTTTTTTGGGTTTCAATTTTATTAAGTTCAGCTCTGATCTTAATAATTTCTTTCCATGTGCTATATTTGGGTTTGGATTGCTCTTGTTTTTTTAGTTCTTTAAGGTGAAGTGTTAGGTTGTTCACTTGCCATCTTTCCATTCTTCTGAAGTAAGCATTTAATGTGATAAATTTCCCCCTTAGTACAGCTTTTTCATTATCCCACAGGTTTGGGCATGACGTGTCATTATTTTCAACAGTTTCAATATTTTTTTTTGATTTCCTGTTTGATTTCGTCTTGGACCCATAAGTCATTAAGTAGAGTGCAGTTTAATTTCCATGTTTTAGTATATTTTCCGTAATTTTGTTTGATATTAATTTCTAATTTCAATCCATTGTGGTCTGAGAAAATATTATGATTATTCCAATATTTTTGAATTTGTAGAGACTTGATAGTGGAGTGTTCAGGTCCCCTGCTATTATGGTATTATTGTCTATTTCCTTCTTTATGTCTAATAGATTGTGCTTTATAAATCTGGCTGCTCCAACATTTGGTGTGTATATATTTATGATTGTTATGTCTTCTTGATGGATCAGTCCTTTATCATTATGTAGTGTCCCTCATTATCTCTTTTTGTGGTTTTTAGATTAAAGTCTATTTTATCAGATATAAGACTAGCTACTCCAGCTCATTTTTCATTTCTGTTTAAAAGGTAAATCTTTTTCTATCCTTTCACTCTTAGTCTATGTGAGTCTTTATGGGTGAGATGGATCTCTTGAACGTAGAATATAGTTGGGTCCTCCTTTTTAATCCAGTCAGCCAGTATTTGTCTTTTGATTGGGGAATTTAAGCCTTTTACATTAAGAGTTGTTATTGGAAACTGTTGATTTAATCTTAGAATTTTATTCATTATTGTTTGGATGTCTTAGGTGTCTTCTGTTCCTTTCTTTCTGATTTACTGTTTGTTTTCTGTATTTGTTGGTTTCCTGGGTTGTATATAGACTTTTTCTTTGTTTGATTTCTCTTCATGAATGCTATTTTTATTATACTAGTGGGTTTTGATTTTTCTTGGGTTTTTATGGCAGTGGTAGTTATTTTTCAGGAACCAAACCCAGTACTCCCTTGAGAATTTCTTGTAAGGGTGGTTGTATGGTATTGAAATCCCACAGTTTTTGTTTGTCTGAGAAATATACTATTTGCCCTTCATTTTGGAAGGATAGCCTTGTGGGATACAGTATTCTTGGCTGGCAATCTCTGTCTTTCAGTATTTAGAATATATCATCCCCTTCCTTTCTGTCTTTTATGGTTTGTGATGAAAAGTCTGATGTTAGTCTGATTGGGGCACCTTTATAGGTGATTTGACACTTCTCTCTTGAAGCTTTTAAGATTCTCTCTTTGTCTTTGAGTTTTGCTAATTTGACTATAATATGTCTTGGAGAAGACCTTTTTGGGTTGAATACATTTCGGGATCTTTGAGCTTCCTGAATCTGAAGATCTGTTACTTTTGCTATACCTGGGCAGTTTTCTGCCACTATTTTGTTGAATATATTTTCAATGCAATCTCCTTTCTCCTCTCCTTCTGGAATACCCATGACTTGGATATTTGAGTTTTTAATTTTGTTTGACATCTCTCTCAGATTTTCTTCAATGACTTTTTTTTTCCTTTCTTTCTTTCTTTTTTTTCTTTTTTTTTTTTTTGTCTGCCTGTGTTATTTCAAACAGCCCATCTTCAAGTTCAGAAGTTCTCTCTTCTACTTCTGCAAGCCTGCTGGTTAAACTCTCTGTCGTGTTTTTTATTTTGTTGAATGAATTCTTCATTTTGTCAAGCTCTGCTACATTCTTTTTCAGTGCATTGATTTACTTCTACATTTCTTCTTTCAGGTCCTGTATACTTTTCTTCATTTCATCAGGTTGTCTAGCTGAGTTTTCTTGTATCTCATTCAGTTTCCTAAGAATTATCACTCGATGTTCCTTGTCAGATATTTCAAGGGCTTCTTATTCAATAGGATCTAGAGCTTGAGAGTTATTACCCATTGGTGGTGTACTTTCTTGATGTTTCATATTTCTGAGATCTTCCCTTTGATATTTAGTCATTGTGTCAGGGGGTGTCACAGTCCACAGTTTTGACACTATTGTCTGGCTAGGATGTTGCTGGGGTTGCCAATTTGGTATGGCTACCCTAGGGTTTGCTCAGTTGGCCACTAGTGCCTTGTGTGTGTGGTTGGCTCAGGTCTTGGGCCTCTCCGGGAGCCACCTCTCTGGTCAGTATGTACTCAGCTGGGCTGTTGGGTCACACAGCAGCACTGCAGGGTGTGTGTTCTCTGCCAAGCTTCCACCTCCCCTGCTGGATGTCTCCCTGCTCCACATGCACTTGGACGGGCTGCTGGGTCGTGTGGTGACACCGCAGGGCATGTGGTCTCTGTGGAGCTTCTGCCTCCCCTGCTGGATGTCTCCCTGCTCTATGCACACTGGGCTGGACTGGGGATGAAGACAAGTGGTGGCAGGGAGACCTACCTGCTGGATTGGGCAGCAGCAGCACTGCAGGGCATGTGGTCTCTGTGGTGCTTTTGCCTCCCCTGCTGGACTTCTCCCTGCTCCACACACACTGAATCAGGCTGCTGGGTCATGCAGCAGCACCACAGAGCATGTCGTTTCTTCAGAGCTTCCGCCTCCCCTGCTGGACTTTTCCTTGCTCCACGCTCACTGGGACGGGCTGGGGATGGAGATGGGTCGTGGCAGTGAGGCCTACCTGCTGGATAGGGTGGCAGTGGCACCCCGTCAATGGACATTTAGATTGGTTCCAACACATGGCTATTGTAACTAGAGCTGCAATAAACATGGGAGTGCAGGTATCCCTTCAACATGATGATTTCCATTCCTTTGGGTGTATACCCAGCAGTGGAATTGCTGGAATATATTGCAGTTCTAACTGTAGTTGTTTGAGGAACCTCCATACTGTTTTCCATAATGACTGCATTGGTTTACAAACCCACAAATAGTGGGGGAGGGTTCCCCTTTTTCCGCATCCTCACCAGCATTTTCTCTTCTCTGTATTTTTGTTAATAGCCAGTCTCACCAGGATGAGGTGATATCTCAGTGTGCTTTCGATTTTCATTTCCCTGATGATAAGTGATGTTAAGCATTTTTTCTTGTGTCTATTGTCCATTTGCATATCTTCCTTTGAGAAATGCCTATTCAATTCTTTACCCATTTATTAATAGGTTACTTTTTTTTTTACTGTTAAGTTGTTTGCATTCCTTGTATATTCCAAATCTTAATCCCTTGTTGGGTACATGGTTTGCCAATATTGTCTCCTATTCCTTAAGTTGTCTTTTGCTCTGTTACTTGTTGCTTTTGCTCTGAAAAAATTTTGTAGTTTAATGTAATCCCTTGTTTTTTTTTTCTTCTGTTGTCTGTGCTTTTGAGATCTTATTCATAAAGTCTTTCCCAGTGCTACTTACTGAAGTGTTTCTCTTATGTATTATTTTAGCAGTTTTAATGTTTCAGGTCTTATAATTAAATCTTTAATCCATTTTAAGTTAATTTTGGTATAAGGTGAGAGTATAGATCTAGTTTCATTCTTCTATTTGTGAATGTCTAGTCTTCACAGCATCCATTATTTGAAAAGGCAGTCTCCTCCCCATTGCATTATCCTGGTGTCGTTGTCAAAGATCAGTTGGCTATAATTACGTAGGTTGATTTCTGAGTTCTCTATTCTGTTTCATTGGTCCAAGTGACTATTTTTATGTAAGTACCATGCCCTTTTGGTTACTATAGCTTTGTATTACAATTTGAAGTAAGGTAGTATAATGTCTCCAGCTTTAATATTTATTTATTTATTGATAAGGATGTCTTTGGGTATTCATGATCTTCTGTTGTTTCATGTAAATGTTATGGTTGTCCTTTCTAATTTGGTGAAGAATGTCATTGGTATTTTCATAGGGATTCCATTGCATCTGTGGATCACTTTGGGGAGTATGGATTTTTTCACACTGTTGATTCTTCCAATCCAAGAACATGGAATTTATTTCCATCTTTTTTTATTCTCTTTAATTTTCTTCAGCAGTGATTTGTAGTTCTCATTGTAGAGATCTTTCCCTTCCATGTATAAATTTGTTCCTTGGTCTTGTATTTTTTAGTGACTATTGTAAGTGGGCTTACTTTCTTGATTTCTTTTTCTAATAGCTCATTATAAGAGTATAAAAATGCTACTGATTTTTGCATGTTGGTTTTGTATCCTGAAACATTACTGAAATCATTTTTTGGCTCTAAGAGTTTTTTGGTAGAGTGTTTAGGTTTTTGTCTTCAGTTTTGCTAATGTTGTGTACCACATTTATTGACTGGCATATGTTGAACCATGCTTGCATCAGTGGAATGATTCCCACTTGATTATGGTGTAAAAATTTTTTGATGAGTCCTGTATTCTGGTTGTCAGTATTTTATTGAGGATTATTTTGTCTATGTTCGTCAAACTTACTGGCCATTAATTTTCTTTTGTTGCTGTTGTTGCATCTCTGTCTCTCTTTGGTATCAGGGTGGTGCTGGCCTCAGAATGAGTTTGAGAGAATGGCCTTGGTTTAATTTTTTTGGAATAGTTTGAAGTAAATTTTTATTAATTCCTACTTAAAGGTTTGGCAGAATTCAGCAGGAGACCCATCCATGTTGTGTGGAGTACACATAAAGCAAATGTATTTCACAGGGGCTGGTTATCCAAAGTCTTGCAGTTTCTAGTTTGGCATAGCTTCTTAAAAGTACATATAAAATATTGACCTTGCAGGGGACAGGAAACTTTCCCCAGGCTAGTCTCTGTTATAAGATAAAGAATTGTAGCACAGCAAGGTTGCTGGCTCAAAGAACAGACAGGTTACTGATTGATATGTAAAGATACTGGGAAATTGCTGTAAGAAGAGAATGTTTGCTAAAATCAAGCTTTTGTTGGTGGATCAACTTAACTTCTTGAGAATTGCATTATGGAATGTCACTTTTTTTTTCTTACTGAATGTTACCAGATTCTATTGTTAAACTTGTTAAACTATACTTAGCAAAAACCCCACCTCTGCTCTCTCCCTGTACCTTCCTGGTCTGGAGAACAAGTGCAGGAAGAGAACCCCAATTCCTGGTTAATTTCCCAAATGAAAGGAATGCCTCTCTCTTGAGGGTTCCGGGAGATTAACCTCTTTTCGTGGCTTCTCACTGCTCAGAAATGATGGGCTTTGAGTAATATTTGGTGGCTCTGTCACCCACAGGAAAAGGGGTGACAAATCTGTGTGAGGCAAAGCAACAATGTTGGACTTTTCTTTATTGGAAGACTGCCGATGTCTGCTTCGATCTCATTGCTTGTTATTGGTCAGTTCAGTTTTTCTATTTCTTCTTGGTTCTTTCTTGCTAGTTTGTATGTGTCCAGATATTTATCCATTTTGTACAGATTTTTAAATTTGTTTGCATACAGTTGTTTCTAATAGTCTCTATTTTAGTCTTTATTTATCTCTGGTATTGGTATTATTGTCTCCTCTTTCATTTCTGATTTTTGTTATTTAGGTCTTCTCTCCTCTTTTTACTTAGACTAGCTAATGGTTTGTCTACTTTTTTTATCTTCTCAAAAAGAAAAAAAGAAAACTTTTTCTTTCATTGATCTGTACAGGTTTTCTTTAATTTATTTCTATTTCATTTATTTCTGCTCTGATCTTAATTATTTCTTTGCATCTACTAATTTTGGGATTGGGTTACTCTTTTTTTCTAATTCTTTGAGATGTAGTGTTAGGTTGATTATTTGAAATCTTTCTATACCTTTGATGTAAGCATCTATTGCAATAAACTTCACTGTTAGTACTGCTTTTGCTGTATCTCACAGGTTTGTTACAATGTGTCTTTATTTTCATTAGTTCCAAGAAATATTTTTATTTTCTGTTCAATTTCTTCATTGATCCATAGGTCATTCAGACACATGTTAATTAATTTCCATGTATTTGTATAGTTTTCAGAGTTTCCTTTGTTTTTGATTGTTAGTTTTAATCCATTTTGGTCTGAGAAGATAGTTGAAATGATTACAACTTTTTAAAATTTGTTGAGACTTGATTTATGACATAACATGTGGTCTATTCTGTAGATTGTTCCATATGCTGATGAGAAAAATGTGATTTTGGTGTTGTTAGATGAAAAGTTCTGTATATATCTTCCACATCCAATTGATCTAAAGTGTAGTTTAAATCCTGTGTTTCTCTATTGATATGTTGACTAGATGATCTGTTCAATGCAAGCAGGTACAATTTTACTTCACCTTTTCCAATCTCTATGTACTTTTCTATCTTTCTCTTCACTGATTGCTCTAGCTAGTACTTATAATACTATGTTAAATAGGAGTGCTGAGACTGGGCATCCTTGTGTTGTTACTAGCTAATGGTTCGACTATTTTATCTTCTACAAAAAAACACGTTTTTGTTTAATTGATCTTTTGTATCATTTTTGGTCTGTCTTCTTTATTTAGTTCTGCTCTTATCTTAAGTATTTCTTTCCATGGTCTAATGTTTAGTTTAAATCCTGTGTTTCTCTGTTGATTGTTTGCCTAGGTGATATGTTCAGGGCTGAGAAATGGGTGTTCAGGTGCCATAATATTGTCATATTGGGGTGTATCTCTTTCATTAGGCCTATTAGTGTTTGCTTTATGTATCTGTGTGCTCCAGTGTCAGATGCATATATATTTATGATTATTATGTCTTCTTACTGGTTAGATCCCTTTATTGTTATACAGTGGATTTTGTCTCTTTTTATGGTTTTTGGTTTAAAGTATATTTTATCCAATACAAGAATACATACTTTTGCTTGTTTTGGGTTTTCATTTCTGTGGTATAACTTCTTCCATCCCTTCACTATTAGTCTTTGTTTGTCTTTACAGTTGAGATGAGTCTTAAAGACAGCACATCATTGGGTCTAGCTTCTTAATCCAATCAGTCAGTCTGTATCTTTTGAGTGGGGAGCTTAACCCATTTACATTTAGGGATGTCATTGAAAACTATTGTCTTACTCTGGTCATTTTCATTTGGATGTTTTAAATATCATGTTCTTTCATCTTTCTTTTATTGTTTCTCTTTATCATTTGTTGGTTTTTATAGCTGGTAAGATTAAGTTTCTATCTTCTTTGCATTTTTGGTCTACCAGTGTGTTTTGTTCTTCTTATGTGTTCATGGTAGTGACTACTACTTTTTAGATTCTAGATTCAGCACTCCCTTGAGGATTTCTTACAGGGCTGATTGTGTGGTGGTGAATTATGAAAGTTTTTGTTTGTCTGGGAAATACACTATTTCTCCCTGAACTCTGAAGGATGGCTTTGCTGAGTATAATATTCTTAGATGGCAGTTTTTCCGTTTTGGTATTTTGAATATATCATCTCATTTTCTGCTGGCCTGTAGAGTTTCTCTTTAAAAGTGTGCTGTTTGGCTGATGGGGGCGGGCTCCATTATAGGTGACTTGATGCTTTTCTTTTGCTGCATTTAAGATTCTCTCTTTGTTGTTTAGCTTGCCAGTTTGAATATAATGTGTCTTGGCGAGGATCTTTTTGGATTGAATCTGTTCAGGAATCTGAGCCACCTGGATTTGAATGTCTGTGTATGTCTTCATATCTGGGATGTTTTCCATGTTTATTTTGTCAAATAGGTTTTCATTGCCTTTTCCTTTCTCCTCCCCTGATTCTCATGTTTGTGTGCTTAAGGTTGTCTTATGGCTTTCAATCTTTCATAGATTTTCTTCAATTTTTTAAGTTCTTTTTTCCTTTTTTTTTTTTTTTTGGTTCTCCTGGGTTTGGGTTATTATTATTATTATTTTTTATCTCCTGGGATATCTTGAAAAGGTATCTTAAAGATCAGAAATTCTTTATTCTGCTTGCTCTATCCTGCTACTTAAGCTCTAGGTTTTTTATGTTTTGTTTTGTTTTGTTTTGTTTTGTTTTTAAATTTTGTTGAATGAATCCTTCAGCTCCAGGAATTTTACTACATTCTTTTACAAGGCATTAATCTCTTTGTAAATTTCCTTCTTCACATCCTGGATATTTTTTCTGTTTTCATTATGTTGTCTAACTGGGTGTTCTCTTATCTCATTGAGTTTCCTTAAAATTGTTGCTCAGAATTCTTTTTCATTCATATCTAGAGTTTCTTGCTCTATGAGGTCTGGTACTTGAGAATTACTGTATTCCTCTGGTGGTGTCACATTTTCTTAGTTTTTTTATTTTATTTTATTATTATTATTATTATTATTATTATTATTATTATTATTAATTATTATTTTGTATTTCTAGTATCTTTATATTGATTGCAGTAATCTGGTAGTGCAGTTTCTTCTTCTATTACTCTGAAGTGGACATTGAGGAGAGATGTCCTCTTCTTTTTCAGCTTCCACTTGTGACTGTTGTTGTGTCAATGCATTCAAGTGGGCAGTGGGCCAGGTGCATGGTGGCTATGGCTCTTACTGTGGCAGCAAACTGCCCTTACAGAAGCAGTGGCTGTGGTGAACCTCCTGCATAGAAGTGCTCTTTTTGGCTGTTCCTGCCCTCTCACAGGTGCTGAGGACTGCCTTTGTCTTCTGCCTAGGATCCTGAGCAGGTTCTTGCCTTCTGCCTCTTCTGTGGTTTTTGGTTTAAAGTCTACTTTATCCAATATAAAAATAGCTATTCCTGCTCAATTTTGGTTTCCATTTGTGTGGTATATCTTTTTCAAACCCTTTACTTTTAGTCTGTGTGTATCTTTATAGGTGAGGTGAGTTTCTTTTACACAGCCTATAGTTGGTCTTGTTTTTCAGTCCAACCAGTCAGTTTCTTTTGAGTGTGCAATTTAATCCATTTACATGTAGTGTTTCTATTGAAATGTATTATTCTCTTACTCCTGTCATTTAGTTGATTTTTGTTATGGTTTATTTAAATATATATATATATTTTTTTTTTTTTTTAAAGAGGGATATATACAATGAGGTTGATTATTGTGGCCCATTACTGAAACCCCCCTCCCTCCTCCCTCTCCCCCTTCCCACCCAAACATGCCTTTCTGTTTGCTTGTTGTATCAACTTCAAGGAGTTGTAGTTGTTAAGTCTTCTTCTCCCTCTCCCTGGATTTTGTGTGTGTGTGTGAATTTATTTATTTACTTTTAGCTCCCATCAATAAGTGAGAACATGTAGTATTTCTCTTTCTGTGCCTGACTTGTTTCACTTAATATAATTCTCTCAAGGTCCATCCATGTTGTTGCAAATGGCAGTATTTCATTCGTTTTTATAGCTGAGTAGTATTCCATTGTGTAGATATACCAAACGTAATAACTTCGTATAGCATACATTATACGAAGTTATACGATTCATTTACCTCCCTTTTAGGAGCATGCTTCTGCTGTCAGGAACGTAATGCATTCTAGATGTGTCACCATGAAGGATAAACTAAAAATTGACTTAATTCGTAAGTAGTTAATATCCATTCACCATGCACTGAATAATAATTTATTAGAGGATTGCTATGTGCCAGGCACTGTATTAGGTACTAAGGATATGAAAAGAATAGAATATGGTCTCTGCCTTGATGGACTTATGGTATAAAGAGGCTTATGTCACTGACACCTCTTCTTTTAAGAGAAAAGGAATTATGAAACATTAGGTGAATAATTATCATAGTATATATAAGCAAGAACATGGGGGTCAACTGTAGGATTTGTATACTGCTGGTAAGTCTCCTATATAAAAGCTTTATGATTTCTGAATGATTCCTTTCACTATTATTGTTTGTCTCTGGTGTTCCTTGGTTGTTTGAGGTGATAAGGTATTGTTTCTTTCTCTTTTTCCTTCGTATATATGCTATACCAGTTGTGTTTGTTCTTTCTCATGTATTCATTGTTGTGATTATCACTTTTTGGGTTCCACATGCAGGACTCTCTTAAGGATTTCTTGCAGAGCTGATCATGTGGTAGTGAACTCTCACAGCTTTTGTTTGCCTGAGAAATACACTATTTTCCTTTCATTTCTGAAGGATAGCAACACTGAGTATAGTATTCCTGGATGGCATGTTCTTTTTTTTTTTTTTTTTTTTTGTTCTTGAGTACTTTGAATATATCATCTCGTTCTCTTCTGGCACATAGGATTTCCACTGAGAAGTCTGCTGTTAGTCTGATGTGGATTCCCTTATAGGTGATGACACTTTTCTATTGCTGTTTTTAGGACTCTGTCTTTGTCTTTGACATTTGACAACTTGACTACGATGTGTCTCTGGGAGGATTTGTTTGAATTTAATCTGTTTAGGGATTTTTGAGCCTCTTGGATCTAGAAGCCTTTATCTCTACCAATACCTGAGAAGTTTTCTGCTATTATTCAATTGAATATATTTTCAATGACTTTTCCTTTCTTTTCCTTTTATGGAACACTCATGATTCAGATGTTTGTACAAATAAGGTGTTCTACTAGCTCTCTTAAATTTCCTTCTTGTTTTCCTTTTCTTTCTTTCTCTTTCTTTCTTTCTTTCTTTCTTTCTTTCTTTCTTTCTTTCTTTCTTTCTTTCTTTCTGATTGCTTGGGTTATTTAGAAAAGATTGTCTTCAAGATCAGAAATTATTTCTTCCTCTTGCTTGAGCCTGGTGTTTATGCTTTCCTTTGTAGTTTGTATTTCATTGAATGAGGTTCTCAGTTCCAAGAGTGCTGCTACATTCTTTTTTATGGTACTTATCTCTTTGTAAATTTAGTCTTTCATGTCCTGGATTGATTTTCTCATTTTCTTGTGTTATCTAACTGAATATTCTTGTATCTCACTGAGTTTCTTTAAGATCATTACTCAGAATTCCCTTCAGACATGTCAAGGATTTCCTGTTGCATGGGTTCTGGTATTTGAGAATTATAGTGTTCCTTTGGTGGTGTCATATTTTCTTGTTTTGTTTTCATATTTCTGGTATTCCTAAATTGATGCCTAGCCATCTGGCGGTTGCTTCTTCTATTACTCTTGGGAAGCTTCAGTGGAGAGAGACTCCTTCCTCTAGATTTGTTATACATTGCCCATTGTATGGGGTGTTTTAGTTTTGCTTCTGGGTAGACTCAATAGCTCTGGGTAGACTCAGTATTTCCAGGGGATGCTGGCAGCTATGTCTGTGTCTGGGGCTAGGCCTACATCTGAGCCTGCAAGGGGGTGGGGGCCATGTGAGCAGCAGGGGCAGCTGAAGCCACACAGGCAGCTGGATGCCTAGCCCCACATGTGTGGGCGGGGCCATGCACATGGCTGTGGCAGCTGGGACTGCACTGGTGGCTAGATGTCTGGGATCATGTGGGCAGCTGGGACCAAGCAGGTGGCTTGATGGGTGGGGCCACATGGGTGGTTGGGCAACTGGGGTCACCTAGGTGGGTGAGACCACACAGGTAGCTTGACAGCTTGGCTCAGGTAGACAGGTGGGTCCATACTGGTGGCTAGGCAATTAGGGTCATGTGGGCTGCTGGGGCCACATGAACAGCTGGAAGGCTAGAGTCATACAGATAGCTGGAAGACAGGAGCCACACAAACAGCTGGAAGGCTGAAGCTGCACAGGCACCTGACAGCATGCAGGTAACATAGGTCACACAACATGGGTAGGGTGCACTGTGCAGGATGACTCCTTGTGTGGGGAGAAGGGGAGTGGCTCTGGAACTAAGAAATGGCACAGGCAACTGTAGTGGTGGTGAGGGAGAACTGGGGAAGAAGTGGGAGGAGGGTTACCACTGGTAAGTGCTCACAGTTGAGCAGATTCTTTCCTCCAAAAGGGAGAGATACTCCTGGCTTATCCTGGCTTGGGAGATGTGGCAGTATCTGAAGCCACATGCCTCTTTCTCCTCTACCCCACTCTGCTTGGTTTTTGTGCTCCACATGGTCCTCTTTAGGATTCCAGTGCCCGCCAATGCTCTCCACTGATGTTCTCCCCTATACTTAGCTGTCCTTTCCTTGCTCTGGTCTCTTTCTGTGGAATGATCTTATGCTGGACACCTCTAGAGTACCATCTTGCCTCACTTCCTCCTGCTTTGCAAGACATTTTAAAAGATATTTTCTAGAGAAAAGGAAAACGATATAGGTCAGAAGCCCAGAAAGAAAGAAAGACCATCAGTGAAAAAATAAGTAAAGATAAAATTTTAAAAATATATATTTTTCTTATTCTCAATCCAACAGATAATTTGTTTAAAATAGTAATAGCAATGGGTAGTTTATTTTGTGTATATATGTCTTTGTGTGTATTAGTATATTTATGTATGCTTTTATGTAAGTGAAATGAATGACAGAATTGATAAAAGAGACAGGGAGGAAAAATTAGGATTATTTGGTTTGATAAGGTACTTGCACTATCCATGAAGTGGTGTAGTATTATTTGAACACGGAATGAGAATAGTTGTAAATGTATGTTGTGAAGTCTAAGGCAATCACCAAAAAAGTACAAAAATATAACTGATATACTAAGAAAGGAGAGAAATTGGATCATATAAAATGTTAAATTAAAACCACAAAAGTCAGAAAATAACATGAAAGACAAAAATAGGAACAATGTACAAGGGCATCAAATACAAAACAATAAAAATATGGTAAATATTAATCCAACTACATCTATAAGCACTTTAAACTTCAATGGTCTAAATATACCTTAAAAGACAGAGATTGTCAGACTGAATAAAAAAAGATCAAGCTATATGTTGTCTAAAGAAACATACTTTAAATATGAAGAGAACATTTAAATTAATATCAAATGTTATTTCTGACCACAATGGTATAGAAACCTATAAAGGAGGAAAATTGGAAAATCCACAAATAATGTGAAAATTAAACAATGTGCTTCTGAACAACCAATGGATCAAAGAAGAAATCAAAAAGAAAATCAGAAAATATCTTGAGGCACAAGAAAGTAGACACATAGCAGACTAAAACATGGGATGCAGCAAAAGCAGTTCTAAGAGGGACGTTTAAAACAATAAACACCTATGTTAAGAAAGAAAGATCTCAAATAAATGATTGAACTTTATACCTCAAAGAAGTTGATAAAAAAGATCAAACTTAGCCCAACATCAGCAGAAGAAAAGAAATAATAAATATCAGAGCAGAAATAAATGAAACAAAGACTAGAAAAATAATAGAAATCAAGTTGTTTTTTAAAAAGATAAACAAAATTGACAAATCATTAGCTAGACTAAGAAAAAAAAGAAGACTCAAATACATAAAATTATAAATGAACAACTAGACATCACAACAGAAACCAAAGAAATACAACTGATCATAAAAGACTAATATGAACAATTATACAGTAATAAACTGGATAACCTAGGAGAGACAGATAAATTCCTAGAAACATACAACCTACAAAGATTGAATCATGAAAAAAATAGAAAATTTGAACAAACCAATAACAAGTATGGGGACTGAATGAGTAATCAAAAATCTCCCAGCAAAGAAAAGATCAGGATCAGATAGCTTCACTGATAAATGGCACCAAACATTTAAGGGAGAATTAATGTCAATCATTTTCGTCAACCTCTTCCAAAAATTGAAGAGAATGGAACTCTTACAAACTCATTTTGTGAAGCCAGTATTACCCTGATACTAAAGTGAAGCAAGTATACTACAAGAAAAAGAAAATTATAGGCCAACATCCCTAATGAACATAGATATAAAAATCCTCAACAAGATACAAATCAGACACAACCATCAAGTGGGATTTATCCTTGGGATGCAAGCATGTTTGAACATATGCAAATCAATAATTGTGATATACCACATTAACATAATAAAGAATAAAATCATCCAATCATCTCAATAGATGTAAAAAAGCATTTGACAAGATTCAGCATCATTACATGATAAAAATCTCTCAACAAATTAAATAAAGAAATGTACCTCAATATAATAAAGGCCATATTATGGAATGCAACCCTGTTAAGAACTAAAAACAAAAATCTTTGCTTAGCATGTTGTTATAAACACCTGTTGTATTTTTTCAAATTCCTCTGTCTCATAGACTGTTTTTTATTAGTTTACCATTCTGACCCTTTGCAAGTGATAAACCAGAGTTATCAAAATGTTTCCAGTGTTTATTTGCTATAAGAATGCAAACTCTAATAGGTTATTGTTGGTCAAGATATAGGTATAAGGGCAAGTATATAATGCTAAAGCTGGATTAGGACTTTCTCATTATGTACAAGACTTAATATATTCACCCCCCATAATAAATGCATACATTTTACACATATTTTGTTTGCAACTCATTTATCTGAATATAACTAACACTCCCAGTTACTGTTCTATAGATTTCAAGATGCAAGCATATATGTTAATGAATAATATGTACTGGTAAGATTCTAGAAAGTGGTTTGTTCAACTTTCTTTGATGGATGTTTTCCCATTGTGATGGTACATCTGATTATAACTGGGACCTAGAAAAATTTTTCTTTAAATATAAACCCAAAGTCAGAATGTAGTTTTATTCCTCTATATTTCACCCAGGTTTTCTCTACTCTTTTCACAGTGTTCAGGAGTTCTTTCCTGGATAGTACCCCAACCATAAGCTTCCCTAGCAATTTGCCCACCCAGTAAAAAAATCCAAAATAATTGGAAAGGACAAACATCACTCTGAATGAATAATAGAGCTTGAATAGACTGTTAACCCCTTTCCCTTCCCCTTCATTAAGCCTTCATGAAGGTCTTTATTATCTTTGCTTTGTTTTGATTTTTAATAAAATGGATGATGAATTTAGAAAGATATTTTTAAAATAACATTCCTATTTTTGTTGTTTTTATTTTAATATTCATGATATTTAGAAGGAAATCTGTTACAACTTTTTATAAAAGTGATGAATTACTTAACACCGTCAAAGCAAATACTGATCAGCAGCCAAATAAAAGGCAGAAATTTCACTATAAGACTCCTTTATGTTTAATATGGAAACAGTATTTTGAAGTTTTTATACATATATATTGCATTGCTGCTGAAGTTCAATGCTTTCTTGTTGCTTGGTTTTATTTTTTATATTTTCTTTCAGTATGAGCATAACATCTGTAAATTTCCTTATAATTTAATATAGTAGAAATTTGTTGTATAAGGAAAGAAATCTTGAGGTTCATAACTCCCTAAATCTTCAGGTATTTAGATCCCAAAACTACGAGAAATACATTAGGGATTTAATAATTTGAAGTTACAAATATTTCTAAATCTTCCCTGTTCTTTTGTAAGTTTAAATGCTCGCATTTTCAGTATTTCCAATAGATAGAACAATAGGAGTATTTTCTTGAAACACTGAAAGCTACTATATCAATAAATAGTTATTATGTCTCAGTAATGCCTAAAGCAGTGTAAGCACAGAAACGAAGTTGATTGTAACAAATGCTAAATTAATATTTTTAAAAAGGTGTGTTAACTGAATTGTGATTGGACACATATTATGCCTAAATATTGTAGTTTAATGACACTCTCAGGCCTGGAGTCCCATTGTTGACCATAATCATCCCACCAGAAGGGATGGCATAAAACCATCTCTTTTGGTTTGATCTTTGCTATTTCTTGGTAATTTACATCAAAATAGTAGAGCACATTTTTTTTTGTACAGGCTGCTGTTATCATTTATGGCAAAAGAAATTTGAAAATATGGAGACTATGATGGTTCATTTTATGTATCAACTTAGCTGGGCCATGGTGCCCAGATTTTTTGTCAAACATTATTCTGGATGTTTCTGTGATAATGTTTTTCGGATGAGATTAACATTTATGTTGATGGACTTTGAGTAAAACAGATTGCTCTACATAATGTGAGGTGGCATCATCCAATCAGTTGAAGGCCTTAATAGAATAAAGTCTGACTCCCCTGAGTAAGAAGGAATTCTGCCAGGTAACAGCCTTTAGATTTCATCTGCAACATCAGTTTTCTTGGCTCTCCAGACTGCCAGGCTCTACCCTACAGATTTAGGATGTACCAGCTTCCATAATAATGTGAGCTAATTCTTTTAAAAACAATTGCTCTCTCTTTTTTGAAATTAGGTAAAATTATGGCCTATAGCCTAATTATTGCTATCAGATGTAGTATCACCATGATTTAGTTAAGAGTAAGCCTATGAATACTCTGAATACACACGAGTCCTCAAGTTTTTGAACTTTTCTGCACCCAAATAATACTCCAAGAAGCATAACACATAGTTATGAATTCTGAAGTCCCAAATCCATTTTCGAAATTGACAGTCCAGATTATTGTCTTTGGTTTATTTTGCTCAAATTAACCCTCCATGAGGACATAATGATGAAGAAAAATCAAAAGAGAAAGTGTATGCCCTACACAATATTGAAGAAATTACCCACTTTTCCCTAGTTTAACTTGTGATTTATAATATATTCACTCTGAAAAATACTTTTGATCATAAATGTATCTTACTACATTCTTCTTATGCAATATTTTCAAACTCCTTTAAATATATTATGACAAAATATAATTTATGAAAAAAGTAATATTGCCTATGTATTTTTTTTCTTTTTCCTTGGGATACTGTGGATTATAAAAACTCTTTAGTCATAACAAATTTATATTTTTCTCGATGACATCATGTTTTTAACATTAATAGTTTAATTTTAGCACTATCCATTCCTGTAAAAATATTTGCTCCCAAACATAATAAAGAAAACAAATATCTTAGAACAAATAAACTATTCAATACTGAATTAAAACTTTGAGTTCCTATCATGCCGACTATTTAAAATAAAATAAGGGACAGGAAGTAAGCAAGGTTTCCACACACCAAAGAATGAACAGCCAAAGGTAAAAATGGAAAATGAGGACCTGCAGAAAGGAAACAATCAAAGTGTAAAGTGGACTTTTTAAAACTTTCTTTAGATACATCTTCAATTTCCACGTTTAAAACTCTTGGTTTTCAAAATCAAAACTACACTTGATGTGTTTAAAACGTGAAAATATTTTTGATATTTCAGCAGTTGCTTTCTTCCTTGTTCAGTAATAAATAGAAAAAAAATCGAAGTATGGCCAAAAAAATAGTAATGTCTTTTTTCCTGAAAAATTATTAATCAAACCATGTACTAAATCTTTAAGACATAATTTTCTCTCCTGTATCCACCTATTATAACACACAGTGATATACCCTACATAGTGACAAATTCTTCTCTGGGACAAGATGGCATTGTGAATGAGGGCTTGAGACAAACAGTTATTGGCTTAGGCTAAAAAAATTATTATTATTTTAAAAATTATCTAAAAAACCTAATTGTAAAATAAGACTTAGTTATTCAGACCTGGCTCTAGAAAATATTGTTGAGTAGAAAATAATATAGCTGGGAGATTCCTGGGATATAATCTGTCCACAATCTTGATTTTTCAGAAAATGAAAGTCAGTTCTAAAGAGAAGTACACAGGCCAATGTCAGAACTAAAAATAGAATATAATTTATTTCATTTTCATTCATGTTTCTTATTTTAAGTTGTGATGCAGACATTTGTTTCTGAAGTTCATGTACCTATTCCCAAAAAGTTTATGTTATGTTTAGATGGCTCAGTGAACCTCATACAAATCACACTGCTGTAGCTTTAGCTATTGGAGTTTAGCATATTTGTTTTTATCATTAATTTGCCACACTACATAATCAACATTATTGATCATGATATTTCTCAAACAAAGAACTTAAATTAAGCAAATAAAAAAATGTACACGTAAATTCACTCACAAACTAACTTGCTTTTCCATAAAAACTCTATATTTGAGTTCTTTAATTTGTGTTGTTATTACTTAAACTGGAAGTTTTAAGCTAACTCTATTTGCAATACGAAGGGGATCATTTCATTGTTTCCAGTATTTTTAGGTGGTTACGTTTTCCCCCTAACAGCCTTATTAAAATATAAATGTTACACAGAAAACTGCACATATTTAAAGTATAGATTTTAATAATTTTGACATGTATATATTCGTGCAATCATCTTCACAATGAAGATAATGAATATACCTATCACTAAATGTGTCCTTATGCTACTGAGATAGGAGGTGCTCAGTTTCCCTATGTTCGGTTTCCAAGACATGTCTTTGGGTTTCAAGTCACTCCCCAAGGTCTCAAGCCCCTCCTCCAGGCCATCCCCTACAGGAAAGTTACTATTGCTTGTTAGACCTATTTTCTGCACCAACATGGGGAAATTGAGACCACAAGGGGCTAGCTTAAGCAAATCCAGTGGCTGGGCATGCTTAGTAGAGAGGGGTTATATAACCCTAATAGCCAAGCATGATCAGTAAAGTAGAATTTATCCTTTGAATGACCTTCCACTAGGGGTTCTAAAGAGCACAGAATATTCTTGAATATGTTCAGTACATGTGATAGGATTTGACCAATGAACATGCACTAAAAGGAGATCAACTGAGCATGAGCAAGACCATGTTACATAATAGGGAAATACCCCCTTAGTTGAATATGCATTAGATAGCAAGAATATGTATTAGATAGCAAAACTGTAAAAGTGGAATCCTTGTAGGAGATGGGGTGGTTCTCTCTTTCCTGTGGCCAACCTGTACTTTGCTGGCTGAAATGTATATGTTTTAGTTTTGTATTGACTTACTTTTAGTAGGCAGCTGCTCACTTTCTTCAGCCAGCCTCTACTGTGTACTAAACTTTAAGTGTGTATTTCTTACTTCTGTATTAAACTTGTTGTGGGCCTTACTCAGTCTTTGGAACTAGGCTGCATGATCTCTGTGAAGTCTGTGTTTCTTATATGTTGCATTAAAACTGTGGAGGGGGGAAGAGGAACGGGAAAAGTGTCTTTCCATTTTCTACTATGACTCTGCTCTTGAATTCTTTCCTGTGGCAGAGTTGAGAACCTGGTAAGAAGATCGGGTGGGTTGAGGCCTGCTTTTGGGCCTCCCAGATCCTCTCCTCCAATATCACTACTTTGTAATCTCTCCCTCCCACACTGTTCATTCCTCAGGCAACCTTTGATCTGCTTTCAGTCATCATAGATCAGAATATGATATATAACATTTTGTGTCTGGATTCCTTCCCTCAGCGTAATTGTTGTGAAATTTATCCATGGTGCTGCATTTATCAATAGTTTATTCCTTTTTCTTGTGGTAGTATTCCATTGTATGAATACACCACAAATTTCTTTTTATCCATTCACCTTTTGAAGAACATTTGAGTTGTGCCCATTTGGGGGCTATTATTGTTGGGAAAATGACAAAATAATTTTCTCATAAGCCTGTTTTGTCCTTTAAGTAATATTTTGTCTTTGAAACAATGTTTGTTTGTTACACTAGTCTGGCCTGTAATCATTACTTGCATTTTTGGCTTCTGTAACCAAGCTTAGTGAATGTTGAAAAAGAAAAAAAAAATGTAAAAACCCTGGAAGAGTCTGCTTATAAAAACTTTGTGAGACCTGAGATCAGGGTCCAGATTTTCAACTATTAGCTTGCTTGGGCCCACCAGCATAATAAATACATGGCTCTCCAACCTTCCAAGTGTTGGTCGTTTCTTGTCCATTTCCACAATATTTTTGGTGCGTTGGCCAGGAAGCAAATTGAACTGCCTCCTTGAGTCACCAGTTTGGGCATGCAGCTCGACTGGATCAGTGATGCCATGCAGGACTAAGGCAGGTGCCACATGGCTATTTTGTTTGGGCTTCAGGACCTCACAGATCCTAGAGAGCACCTGCCCAACCAGACTCAGAGGAAGGAAGGATAAGCCAGACCACCCCCTCACCTTCTGCAGGGCTGGTAGTCTCCCTCCTCCATAAGTTCAGTCAGGCCTAATTCCCAGCAGAAGGGGAGTTTGGTCACCTCCCAAAAGGGCCTTTTTGAGAGTCTGATTGGTTCCTGAGCATTTATGCTGGATCTTGTAGTAAGTCAATCTGATTGGGGCCCTGTGGTGGAGCCCTTCTCTGACGGGCCTTATAGGAAAGTCAATCTGGTCAGTGCCCTGTGGCATAGCCCTTCTGTTCAGCTCAGGTCAGGGTTTGGGGGAGGGGAATGTTTAACTTCTCTGTGTGTGTGAGTGTTTGTGTATGGAACCAAGTGAAAAAAGTGGTTTCTGAGTAGGTTCCACCCTGCAGTTCCATGGTCATGTCATATGGCATAATGGTGATTCCAGTCCCTGGTGGACTGGACCAGGCCCAGGGTTTATATGGGTACACCTTAGCCAAGACGGACCTAAAGTCTCAAGGGACGTGGCCAGGCAGACACCTGTGTGGTCTTCCCTCTCTTCCAAGAGAGGGGGTGCTCTCTACCTTTGTCTGTCTTGCTTCTCTTATGTAGGGAAGGATCTGGAATGGGTCCCACATGCAGCAGAGGGAAAAAGCCTTTGCTAATGTTTGAGTGCCCTCTAGCATACTCAAAAGAGAGGCGAATGCTTCTTTTCAGACCTAGATGACGTTTACTTGACTCCCGAGGACTTTCACATTGTTTGCTCCGAGAGATCCATTGCCCATTCTGCCATAAAGCTCTCCTCCCCACACATGAGTTCCATACATTCCCAGGGGTAAAGACCCCAGTAAGCCACTTGGAGGGGAACCCACCACTTTTTTGATTTAGTCTGGCTCCTCTTTTAGTAAAGCATTGCTTGTTTTACTGCTGGGTACATTGTTAATTTATATGACTTTGGAATCCAAAATTTAATTACTGATGAGAATTGGAAAGCTTTGGGCTCTTTATAGAAGATGCTAGCTGCGGGAGGCAAGTGGCCACTGGGACTATTCTGCTCCCATGTCTCTGCTGCTGGTGAGTCTCTCCTGGAGTCTACAGCCTAAATACTGACAAGGCCATGCTTTATTCTCTTTTACTCTCCTTTCTTCTCCTGTTCTTCCTCTTTAAAATGACTGCTGGACAACAACTTAAAGTCCTCTCAACCTGTGAGAAGCATGCTCCCTCTGGCTGGCAGCAGCTTGCCCTGATGCATAACTAGCAGAGGTACCCTGATGCATGGTACAAGACCAGTCCTGTACCATGAAGATCTTGCTTGAACAGGTTCCCTTTGATGGGGAATACATGAGAATGTTAGAAATTCAGTCCCACACCTCCAAAGAGACTGGAGGTCCCGACGCTGCTAAAATTCTCTTTACCTTTCTCTGAATGTCTGAGCCTTCTTTTGCTGTTTGGTTGGATTATATCCACTACTGTATAGGTGCACCCTGGAGGGCCCCTAGCTATTCTTTGTTTCTCTGATTTGAATCTAGTTGGTACTTTTCTTCTTTGTGCTGACAGCAGTGGTAAAACTGTTTTTACCAATTACTGGGTCAGTGGAATGGGTTGGCCCAGCTGATTGGGACCAGGTTAAATTGGACCCCACTGCTCCTCTGTTCTCTTTGTTTGTTTGCTTGGTTACACATTTAGTTGAGTACTGGTAATTTGAATGAGCCTTCCAATCCTTGTACCAATGCTATTTGGGGCATAAATGCCTGAGGCAGGGACCGGAGATTAAAATTATGTATGGGGACAAGTGCTTCAAAACCTACTGTCTTTATATGCATGTTAAAGAACTTTCAAAAGGGCTACTCTGGGGAGTATGGAATTAAAATGACCCATGGGAAACTCTGGACCCTGTGTGAATTAGAATGGACCACCTTTGGGGTTGGGTGGCCTTTAGAAGGGACCCTAGACCTCCCAAAGGTTTGAGCAGTTTATGAGGTTGTAACAGGGGATCCAGGACACCCAGAACAATTTCCATACATAGACCCATGGTTGGCAATAGATTTGACCCTGCCACCCTGGGTCTGGTTCTGTGTTCATAAAGGAAAGAATAAAATCCTTGCTGTACAAACAGTGTGGAAGTCAAATCATAATCAGAAATAATTTTAAAAAGGCCTATATATCAAGGAGACCCGGATAAAACCTTTTGCCTCAGCTGTATCCCATCCCTTCAAGGATGCTTGGCCCTAGACATCCCTTGCCAGACAGCCCCCCAGTTTCAGTCCCATCAGCCCCATTGGCATCATCACCAGAGAGTCCAGAGAGTCCTGAGCCAGTGGGAAGGTGACTCTGCTCACCAACAGGTACCGGACCTCTAGACACCCCTACGGGAGACCCGAGGTAAACAGCAAGTCAATCCAGATGGAAGTGTATAGCCAGGGTGCCCCATCTTTTATTACCAACCCTTCACAACCACAGACCTCTTAAATTGGAAACACCATGCTCCATCATATTCAGGATCTCATCAGTCTCTTGGAGTCGATTGTCCTTGCCCATCAACCTACCTGGGAAGACTGTCATCAGTTACTCCTCACCTTCTTCAATACTGAGGAACAGTGATGCATCCTGACCAGTAATAGGCAATGGTTGCAACAGCAGGCATCCACAGCTATAACGGATCCCGAGGCCTGAGGGAGAGACACTGCTCCAGAAGGTGCACTGAACCAGGATGTCAATGAAGAAGAAGGAAGAAATTGACTCCACTGATATAGAGAGGCCCTCCTCCGGGGCTGAGAGCAGGGGCTAGGAAGCCCACCAATATGTCCAAACCAACCATTGTAACCCAGAAGCAGATGAGTCCTCTGCAGAATTCTATGAGATGTTATGTGAGGCCTTCCGAATCTACACACCATTTGACCCCAAAACAGCCGAGAGTCAACGGATGGTCAATGCAACCTTTGTGGCTCAGTTATGTGTTGACATCTGTCACAAGCTTCAAAAGTTTAGGCTTCCTGAATTATTTTGAAGATGATAAAAGAGTTTCTGCATACCCCATACCGAGTTCCCCCTATTTTAGCATGTTATATTAGTATGATATATTTCTGACAATTAATGAACCAACCTAAAGTCCTTTTCCTGGCCCAAGATCCAATCAGATATAGTGCTTTACATTTAGTCATCATGTCTTCTTAGATTCTTCTTGACTATGACAGATATTATTGTTTTTGAAGACCTTGATAGTTTTGTGAAATACTGCTCAGGCATTTTGTAGAATCACTCTCAACTGGGGTTCTTATATTGCTTTTCTCACGGTTAGATTGGGGTTATGGGTTTTGCGGGGAAAGCAACAAAGATAAATTGCCATTCTGATAATATCATAACAGCAAAGTTACACACTATCAACCTTACTTATCGCTTTTATGTAAAGCTTGACCACCTGGCTGAGGTATTGTTTGCAAGGTTTCTCCACTCTAAAGTCATTCTTTTCCCCCCTTTTCATATTGTACTATGGAAGGAAATCACTTTACTCAGCCCACAGCTAAGAAGAGAGGAATTGTGTTCCATTTCCTTGAGGGTAGAGTATCTACATAAATTATTTGGAACTCTTCTGAACATATTTATCTATTCCATTTATTTATTTATTTGTATCAATTTGGACTCATGGATATTTATTTTAAACTTTGAGTTATAATCCAATATTACTTTAGTTCTTGCTCTAATTGTTTCAGTTTCGGCTCACTGGAAGCTCTTACAGTTAGCTCTGGTCCTGTTTTCATATCTATTTTCCAATACAAAATGATTGTATATAATGCACATAGTCATTCTTTTGCGATATAATTTTAATAGCTTTAACTGTGCTGTACATTGCTTTTGATTACATAATTGTAGAAAGAATATAATGTTGTGATTTTACTAAATAATAGCTATCTCCTCTTGTCAACTCTGTTATTACCCTGCAACAATCTTAAAGTGTGGATTTAGTGCTATAGTAACTCCTCAGAAGCAAACAAACAAACAAAAAAACAGAAATTCATTTTTCAAATGCCAGTTAAAAAAAGTATATTTCTCACTGAATATTTGTATAAAGACTATAGAGGATAGATACTGCATCACACTATACATAATATTTTACTCAGGAAAAACAAAAAAAAACACTTGATATTTCAGTTCTGTCTTGTCAGTGCCACATCAGCCTCTGGATTTGTTGTTCTTTATATCCTTCCCCAGAGGAAGGATATATCTTACTCCAACTAATCTGTTCTTCTAAGATCTTTACTCTTTGTCTGCCTTTATGTACCAGTAACCACGGCTTTTCCTAAAGATAGTGAAGAATCTGTGTCATCATTGAAGCAAGATTTACTACTACAAGTCCAAAAATTTGCCTGTGTAACAGAGGACAGGATATAAACTCATAGAGGTTAGCAGTTACGGTCAAAGACTGCAATGATCCTATGGTCACATTCTGTTAAAGTTTCTCCAGTAGCACAATATATATTTGGAAAATATATACATTGTAAATGATAAAAATCTCCTATCAATTTTCTGACCCATGAAATGAGGGCTATTGTTTTAATAAGGTCCAGGTAGAAGCACCTGGAACTGCCTCCTATCCCCCTGCCAAAACAGTAAACCTGAAGAAATATGTAATCCCTTACAGAATTGCAGAGATTAGTGATAACATAAAAGACTTGAAAAGCACAGAGGCAGAGGTTTATAACACAATCTAATCCAGCTCTTCTGTTGAATTGGTAGAAAACCTAGATGAATCTGGAAAATGAATAAAATATTACAAACTAAATCAAGCAGTAACTTCAATTACAGCTGCATTTTCAGACATGATATCTTTACTGGAGCAAACTAACAAAGAACCTTGAATCTGGTATACAACTATTGACCTGGAAAATGCTATTTTTCCCACATATATATCAGTAAAGAAAATCAGTAGCAGCTTACCTTCCTATGGCAATAAAATAAGTATACCTTCACTGTCTTACCCATAGGATAGATCAACTCCTGCTTTCTGTCATTTTGGAGAAACTTTGATCACCTTGACATTCCACAATACATTGCACTGGTGCATTATATTGATGGTACAATCCTAAGTGGATCTGCTGAGTAGAAAGTAGAAAGCAACTTATATGCATTATTAAAATAGAGGTATGCCAAAAAATGAGAGATAAACCCTAGGGACACTCATAGCCTGCCACATTAGTGTAGTTTCCATGGGGTCACTAATACGGGCCCATTGATATATCTGCTCTAATCTGAGACAAAAGCTATTGCACCTCGTGTTGTCACCAAAGCACAAATCTTGTTGCATCTATTTATTTGGAAGGAATATATATATTATATTTGTGCATGTTGCCTTAACCTATTTGTCTAGTTATCTCTAAAGATACCAGTTTGATTGGGTCACCAAGAAAAAGATTCTTCAGAAAAGCTAGGAAATGGTGCAAGCTTCTCTGTTACTTGATCCTCATGACACAGTATATTCAATGCATTTTTAGTGCATTTTACTTTGAAACTTAGGGCTTGTCTTACACTTAGGACTAGTGGGTACCTTCCTGCATATGTTCATTCATTTCAGGGCTACTGAAAAATATAACTTCCATAAAATATATACACAACTGCTGTGATAGGCAGAATTGTAAGATGGTCTGCCAAAATTCCCAAGCCCTGGTGTGCACACACCATATGTCAATTGTTTAATCGAATACTAATCTAGGTACTACCATGAAAGCATTTAGCCAATACAGTTAGGTTTCCAAATCAGTTGACTTTAACATAAGTAGATCACCCACATGGGCCTGATGTAATCACATGAGAACATTAAAAGCAGTGAGTTTTCTCTGACAGATTATGAAAGAGGAAGTCAGAGATTAAAAGCATAAGAAAGGTTCAATGTGCCATTACTGACTTGAAAATGGAGTGGCCATGTGGAAAGAAATGTGGGTGGCCTACAAGAACTGAGAATGGCCCTTAGTTTACAAACAGCAAAGGAAAAGGAACCTCAATTCTATAACTGCAAGTAGCTGAATTCTGCCAACAAAAAGAATGAGCTCAAAAGTTCATTCTTTCCTCAGATCCTCCACATGAAAACCTAGTTTGGCTAACACCTTGATGAGGAGTCTGGTTTCATGACAGAATCCTATGTGTGATCTTTTGGGCCTGACCACAGGCAATTGCAAAGACTTTGCTGGCCATCCTAATGAAGGCAAGCTGCCCTCCCAACACCAGACTTGTACACAGTTATGCATTGCAATCTCTGGAGGAAGTTGTAGTCAAGGGCTAAGTCCTACTGAGCTGGTCATGCTCATATGTATAGCTGCATTCTTAGCCCAGGTGCCTCCATTCAGGGGTCTCCCTACTGTTAGAGGTCTCAGCTGAGTTCTTTTCAGGAACCTCCATCAAGACCTCTTTACCACGGGGTCTTGACCAAGCTGACCAGTACTTTTCCACTCCTATCCCTTTCCCCCTCTGATCCCCTGGGACCATAAATAACAGGAAACTTTTGTCCAAGCCTCTTCAAAAGGACACAGTTTTCCTCACCTGTGCTGGTTGCCATCTGACCTTCACTTAGTGCTGTTCTTCAGAGAAAAATGGAATGGAGGGAGCCAGCAATTGTTTCATTTTGCCTCTTGCTATGCTATCATAGTAAATGAATAAAGCCTTGATTATTTCTTTGAGTTTGGCTCATTGTCCTTATAAACCACCTCAATACCTGGCAGCTCTCGACACTTGATTTTAGCATTTTGACACTCTGAGGAAAGAATCCATCTACACCGCACTGGACTTCTGACCTACATAGCTGTGAGATAATAGATGAGTGTTATTTTAAAACAGTAAGACTTTGTTAATTTGCTTTAATGTGCTCGCTTGGAATCAGGAAGAGAAAAGGTAACCGGGAAAAGACCCCAGCTGTTTCCACTGCCACCACAAATGCCAGCAGTCCCTGCCACAAGAGTCCCCCAGGGACACAGGCCCAGTCTGAGAAGAGCTGGGAGTTAGTGTGGATATATAATCTCATAGTGGAAGCCCAAGGAGAGTAAAACTCCTCTTGCCCTGAGCAGCTAAGATGCAGCACTATCTTTGAGCCAAACTCACAGCTGGAGTATGTCCTGCCCTGGACCTGGTGAGACTGATTCCCTTTGTCTGGAGGCCCTGCCTACATTCTACCACATTCACACAGACACCAGCAGGACTACAGCCCTAGCTGCCTAGAACATAGGCAGAAAGACTGAGACCCTAGCATCTGAACCCACATAACATCCCCATTCTCCTAGGTGAGCAGGCAGACAAGCTGACTGGCAATGCCTCCAAGGTGCAGTGGTTCCTCACATTAACAAGTGTCCTTCCTGCAAGGCCTGTGGATCCACTGTATCCACAGGTGCCTGTACTGGCCGAGAGCCAGCCCAATGGTAGCCCCACCTCCTCCGTGACCCTCCACACATTTGCACAGTCATCAACAGCACCACAATCCTGGCTGCCTGGAACCTAGGCCAGATACAGGGACAAAGACCCCAGTGTCTGAGACCATGCAACACTCCCTCTCCTTCCCTCCAGGCAGGCAGGCAGGCAGACCACCAGAAAGTGATTATTCCCCATGTCCCTGTGCACCATCCCTGTACAACCTGTAGTGCTGAGCCCACAGGGGCCCACACTGGCAGCCAGACTGGTGGTGGCCCCTCCTCCCACTGCAGTCCTTTATGAGCTGTTGGGGCCTGCTGTTTGCTTGCAGGTTTGCTACAGGCTCAACAGCTGATCCAATGGCCCTCTACAGAGCTGCCAAGATTTGTTGTGCCAGTATATACATGCTCCCAGACCAACAGTGGACCAGGCAGGAGCTTTAACTCTCCAAGGCAGGCCACTACAGAGATGCTGGGCTTGGCTAAACACTTGCTGGCTTGAACCAGGCTCAAAAGCTGATCAGATAGCTACCTTCAGAGCTGCCAGGCCCTGTAGCTCCTGTGTATACCCACTGCCAGCCAACAGCTGATTGGGGAGCAGTCTTTCCTCCCCACAGCTTACCTCTAGAGAGGCACTGGGTCCTGCAGCATCCATCTAGGCTTGCTCCAGGATTAACAGCTGATCCATAGACCCTCTACAGAGCTTTCAGGATCTACCGCACCACTGTCCACCTGCTCACTCACTGACAGCAGATTGGACAAGGGCTTTGACCCTCCAGAGCAGGACTCTACAAAACTGCCATGCCCACAGCAAGAGTGACCCTCCACAGGAACACCCATCCCAACAAGACACTGCCAAAGGCCTCACCACCTAGGCCATAAAGCCACCCACAGACAACTCCAAGATCAAATACAGTTTAAGTAGTCACACAAAGTCTGCACTACCACACTCATCCAGATCCAAACTTAAAATGCCCAACACGACTGTCATTATAAAGCACTTCTACAGGAAAGAGTCTCCATTCAAAAACCACTCCTAAAATTAAAAGAAGTGACTATACCATCAGATGCCCAATTATCAATGCAAACAAACAAGAAGCATGAAAAAACAGGGAAACATGACCCCCCAAAAGAAAACTACAATTTTCCAATACCAGACACCAAACAACAGGAAAACTGTTGAATCACCTGGAGAGTAATTCTAAATGGCAATAGTAAGGAAACTTAACATGATGGACAAAAAATAGATAGAAATCACAAAGAAGTCCACCCCCCAAGGAAAAAAAATCCAGAACGTGTGTGAGAAATTCAACAAAGACATAGAAACAATATAAAAGAACCAAGCAGAAATCCTGGAGCTGAATTTATTCAACAAAATAATAAATATAGCAGACAGCATAAACAGCAGGCTAGAAAAAGTAGACAAAAGAATTTCTAAACTAGAACACTGGCTTTTTGAATTAACACAGTTGGACCCCAAAAAATGAAAAAAAATAATTAAAAATAAATGAAGAAACCTATGAGATCTTTCTGATAACCTTAAGTATTATGGTGTACTGGAAGGAGAAGAAAAAGGAAAAGACAGTGAAAGCATATTTAATGAAATAATAGCCAAAAAAGTAATTGGACAGATATGGTCTTACAGATCTAAGAAGCCCAAAGGTACCCACACAGATTCAACCCAAAAAGGAATTCCTCAAGACAAATTATAATCAAATTGCTAAAAGTCAAAGATAAAGAAAGAATTCTAAAAACAGCAAGAGAAAAGCATCACATCACCCATAAGGGAATCACCATCAGGATAACAGCAGACTTCTCAACAGAAACCCTTCAGGCAAGGAACGAATGGGATGATATATTCAAAGAGCTAAAAGAAAAAATATATATATACCAAGAAGAATACTATATTTAGCAAAGCTTTCCTTCAGAAATAAAGGAGAAATAGTATGTTTCCCAGACAAACAAAACCTGTGCGAATTCACCACCACAAGACCAGCCCTTAAGAAAATCCTCAAGGGAGTCCCATATCTGGAATCAAAAGAGTGCTATGTATTTCTATACATACATGCAAAAGGATAAAAACCACTAATAGAACAGATGCACAAATGAGAAAGAGAAAGAAAGTGTATCTTATCACTACAAAAAAAGCACCAAACAACAAAGATAAGCAATAAAAGGGAAAGAAAGTAACAAAAGAAATATGAAACAACCATAAAGAAATTAACAAAAAGGCAAGAATAAGTCAATGCCTTTCAGTAACAACCCTAAATTTAAATGGATTAAATTACCCACTTAAAATACTGGCTGAATGCATTAAAACACTGGACTCAATTATATGCTGCCTACAAGAAATTCACTTCACCAATAAAGACATACATAGATTAAGAGTGAAGGGATGGAAAAATACATTCCACCCAAATGGAAACCAAAATGAGTAGGTGTTGCCATACCTGTATCAGGTAGAGTAGACTACAAACCAAGATGTATAAAAAGATAAAGAAGGACATAATATAATGATAAAAGGATCAATTCACCAAGAAGATATAACAATCATAAAAACGCATGCACCCAACATTGGAGCACCCAGTATATAAGGCAACTGTTATTGCATGTAAGGGGAGAGAGTAACCCCAACACAATAATAGTAGGGGACTTAAACAGGCCACTCTCAACAATGGACAGATCATGTACTCAAAAAATTAGCAAGCAAATATTGAATTTAAACAGCACTTTAGAATAAATGTACTGATATACCTATACAGACCATTTCTTTCAACAACTACAGGATATTCATTCTTCCCATCAGCACACAGATCATTCTCCAGGATAGAACACATGTTAGGCCACAAATTAAGCCACAGCAAATTTTAAAAGATTGAACTTATATTAAGTATTTTTTCAGACCACAATAGAACAAGATTAGAAATTAACAACAAACAAAACTTTGGTAACTATATAAATACATGGAAATTAAACAAAATGCTCCTGAACAACTGATGGGTCAAAGAAGAAATAAAGCAGGAAATCAAAAAATTCCTTGAAACAAATGAAAATATATGCACAACTTACCAAAACCTGTGGGATATTGCAAAAGCCGTAATAAAAGGGAAGTTTATTGCAATAAAATCTTACATTAAAAGAATAGAAAGACTTCAAATAAACAGCCTAAGGTTACACCTCTAAGAACTGGAAAAACAACAACAATCCCATCCAAAAGATCAGCAAAACAAAAAGTTGGTTTATTGAGAAGATAAACAAAATAGACATAGACGAGCCAATGGCCAGACTAACTAAAAAAAGAGAGAAGACCCAAATAAAAATCAGAAATGAAAAAGGAGACATTACAACTGATACTACAAACAAACAAATTTGGAGACTATTATGAACAGCTATACGCCAACAAATTTGAAAATCTGGAGAAACTGGATAAATTTCTGGATACATACATCCTACCAAGACTGAACCAAGAACAAATAGAAAACCTGAACAGACCAATAACGTTCAATGAGATTGAAGCATTAATCAGAAGTTTTCCAACAAAGATAAGCCTAGGACCAGATGGCTTCACTGCTGAATACAACCAAATCTTTATAGAAGAATAATACCAATCCTTTTCAAACTACTACAAAAAATTGAAACAAAGGCCATTCTCCCAAACTCATTCTATAAGACCAGCAAAACAACCTGATACCAAAACCAGACAAAGATACAACAAAAAAAAGAAAACTAAAGGTAGGGGTAAAAATCCTTAAATATTAGCAAACAGAATGCAGCAACAAATCAAAAAAAATATGCACCAGGATCAAGTGGGATTCATCCCAGGGATGCAAGGTTGGTTCAACATATACAAGCCAATAAATGTGAAACACTACCTTAACAAAATCAAGGACAAAAACCATATGATCATTTCAAAAGGCACAGAAAAAGCATTTGACAAAATTCAACATCACTTCAAGAAAAAGACTCTCAGCAAATTAGGTATAGAAGGAAAGTATCTCAACACAATGAAAGCCATATTATACTATAAACACAAAGCCAATATCATCCCAAATGGGGAAAAGCTGAAAGCTTTTCCTTTAACAATAAGAGCAAGACAAGGATGTCCATTCACACCACTCCTGTTTAACATAGTGTTGGAAGTACTAGTCAGTGTAATCAGGCAAGAGAAAGGGGAAAAGGGCATGGAAATTGGAAAAGATGAAGTCAAATTGTCCCTGTTTGCAGATGACATGATCCTATATATATAGAAAAACCTAAAGACTCCACCAAAAAACCCCTAGAACTGATACATGAATTCAGTAAAGTCACAGGATACAAAATCAGTATACAAAAATCAATCTTGTTTTTATATAGCAACAATGAACAAGCAAAAAAGAAATCAGAAAAGCAAGCCCATTTACAATAGCAACCAAAGAAAACTACAAAATACTGGTGAAAGAAATTAAAGGGGGCACCAAAAAATGGAAAGATATTCCATATGTACGGTTTGGAAAAATTAATGTGGTGAAAATGTCCATGCTCCCCAAAATGATGTACAGATTCAATGCAATCCCCATCGAAATACTAATGACATCTGCATAGAAATAGGAAAAGCAATCCTGACATTCATAGGGAACAAAAAAGACCCCAAATAGCCATAGCAATCCTGAGGTGGGGGGGGGGGACTAGAAGCATTACACTACCTGACTTCAAATTATACTGCCAGGCTCTGGTAACCAATACAGCATGGTACTGACACAAAAACAGATACATGGGCCAATGGAACAGAATAGAGAACTCATAAATTAATCCATGTACTTGCAGCCAACTGATCTTCAAGAAAGGCAACAAGAACATACACTGGGGAAAGGGCAGCCTCTTCAATAAATAGTACTGAGAAAACTGGATATTGATGTGTAAAAGAATGAAAATAAGCCCTTACCTCTTGCCATATACCAAAATCAACTCAAAATGGATTAATGACTTAAATATAAAACCTGAAACTCTAAAATTCCTGGAAGAAAATACAGGGGAAACACTTCAGGATGTAATACGGGCAAAGACATTGTGAATAAGACCTCAAAAGCACAGGCAACAAAAGAAAAAATAAATAAAAGGGATTATATTAAACTAAAAACTTCAGCACAGCAAAGGAAACAATCAAAAGAGTTCAAAGACAACCTACAGAATGGGAGAAAATGTTTGCAAACTACGCATCCTACAAGGGATTAAATCCAGAATATACAAAGAACTCACAAAACTTAATAGTAAAAAAATAATAATAATAATAATCTGAACAACAAATGGGCAAAGGAGCTGAACAGACATTTCTCAAAAGAAGACATACAAATGGCCAACAGAAACAGGAAAAATACTCAACACCACTAATCATCAGAAAATGCAAATCAAAACTACATTGAGATATCATCTGACCCCAGTTAGACTAGCTATTATAAAACAGAGTATAACAAATGCTGGTGAGAATGCAAAGAAAGGGGAACACTTATACACTGTTGGTGGGAATGTAACTTACTATAGATGCTATGTAAAACAGTATGAAGCTTTCTTGAAGAACTTCAGATAGAACTATTATATGATCCTGCAATCCCACTACTGGGAATATACCCAGAGGGAAGGATATCACCATGTCGAAGGGATATCATGTTTATTGCAGCTCTATTCACAATAGGCAAGATATGGAACCAACCTAAATGTCCATTGACAGATAATTGGATAAGGAAAATGTGGTATATATACACAATGGAATACTATTCAGCCATAAAAAAGAGAATGAAATTCTGCCATTTGCAGCAGCATGGATGTGCTTGGAGAAAATTACATTAAAGAAATAAGCCAGGCACAGAAAGAGAAATACCACATGTTCTTACTCATAAGTCAGAGCTAAAACATAAATAAATAAATAATAAATAAAAATGGGAAGAAAAAGAGAGAAATAAATAAAGAAAAAAGAAACAACAATCATTATAATACATTGACTTTCTTTTTTGTTGTTGTTAAATTTTTATTTTGTCAATATACAATGTATATGATTATTATGGCCCATCACCGACACCTCCCTCCCTCCTCCCTCTCTCCCCTCCCCCCCAAGAATGTCTTTTCCGTTTGCTTGTTGTAACAACTTCAAAAAAGTATAGTTGTTTCATCTTCCCCCCCCCCCCCCGGTTTTTTTTTGTGTGTGTATGTGGGTGAATTAATTTGTTTATTTTATTTTTTTTTTTCCTTTTTTGTCTTTTTTACTGACCGGTAACGGGATCGCAACCCTCGGTGTCGCGCCCGTACATTACTCAGCTATAAAAACGAATGAAATACATTGACTTTCTAGAAAAAGGGAACAGAACTGTTGTTACTAGACAGGGGAAAGGAAGAGGGGGAGGGAGAATAGCAAGAAATGGTTTAATGGACACAGAACAGCTAATTAGATAAAATAAGTTGTATTGATGTACAGTTGAGGTAGGTACCTACAAGAAACATTAATTTACTTCATGTTGTCACATGACTAGAAAAAAAAGAAAACTGAACATGTGAGAGGGGAGGGAGGTTAGCAAAAAATTGGTTAATGGACACATAGAATGATTATGTGGGGTAATGATGAATATACTAAGTATTCTGATTTGATCACCACATATTTTTACAGATATTGATATTCAACTCTGTACCCCACAAATATTTATAATCAATTTTATTTCAATGAATAGCAAACAGAAACACACAAAAAAATGATTGTGTTTTGTAATTATGAATATGCTAATTATCCTCACTTGATCTTCACACATTGTACACAGGTATTGATATTAGACTCTGTACACCACAAATAAGTATAATCAATTATGTTTCAATAAAAAAAGTTCATGGAAATATTCGCATTATTTTTATTTATTTATTTATTTATTTATTTATTTTTTTCCTTTTTGTCTTTTTTCATGTCCGGCAATGGATTGCAACCCTCAGTGTTGCGCCCGTACTGGACCGGGACCGGCAACGGGATCGCAACCCTCGGCGTTGCGCCCG
>NW_007729152.1:95112-118684 GCF_000696425.1 Galeopterus variegatus
ATTTATTTATTTATTTATTTATTTATTTATTTTTTTCCTTTTTGTCTTTTTTCATGTCCGGCAAGGGATTGCAACCCTCGGTGCTGCGCCCGCCCCTCGCTCAGCCAGTGAGCGGGAACCGGTCTGTATGTGGGATCCGAACCCTCAACGGGAGCGCCGCCGTACTCTCAAGTGGCGCACTGTAGGAGTGCGCCACCGGGCCGGCCCCTTTGCATTATTTTTAAATTTCACTTTCCACAAACTTTTTGAAGTACCCTCATACGGAATGCTTTGAATTATCTGCTTTTATGATAATATTGTACTTAAAACTGACATCAATCACTGTCACCTCTACATTTAATAATAAAGTGAAGTAAAAGTATATGAATAACTTGTACAATTTTGCTCAAATTGTGGTTTTCTACAAAAAGTTACAGAACTTCCCTGAATCATAAAGACTTTCTCTATAAATAAAGAAACAAGGGGTGAACAGCTGAAGTCATCTGACTTCCTAGGACCCTTTTCAACTATTGTACTGCCTTTTCTCTGGAAAGAATCCTTGAAAACAAAAGTATACATAACTTTTCCATAAAACAGTTTTTACAAATATTATTTACCACAACCTGAGTCTCACAGGTCCTATGTTTAGGAAGTTGTAAGACTTAAGGCACATTTGAAAGAACACAGCCTCTTGATCAAGACAGACCTGGGTTACATTGTTACTCAGTCATATATGAATAATAGCTGTGAGTGCTTGGGCAATCTTCAGAAACATTTTGAGTTTCACTCTTCTCATTTGTAAACTGGAAGTAATAGTAATTTTCCCTTATGTGATTATTTGGGGGATTATGGTAGATAATGCAGGTAAAGGCCTTGGCATGTAGCAAAGCTTCGTTTAGTGGGAGCTATCATTTCATAATTTCCCGACAACTGGTCAATTTCCAATTGTCTTGATCTACTTATATATAGAGAAAATTTGGCCTCCAAGTTTCACATCCTAGGATTTTGTTTAGGGTGGCATTAACCTTAGAAAATTATCTTTATCCTAATAAACTCTCTTCCATGGGAAGAATCAATTACTGTTAAAGTCTGGCATTAAATTTATGGCAGCTGTTCCTTATATCCCCATAATTGATGATATTATAGTTAATCAGATATAGCTGATATTTAAGTCCCTTCTATAAGAAAAATTGTTGATCTACATGTAACTCATATCCTCAAAATCTGAAAGTTGTCCGGCAATTTAAGGTCATCTGTAAACCGCTTCACACAACTGGCCTAACTTTTTGGATTGAACATTTTACCATTAAACTTAGATATTTAATCTCAAAAAGAACCAAATTAAATTGTATATGCTATTTTCAAACTGCTCACCCATTATCTTGAATAAATTTCCTATGTTAATTATATGATTCCTTGTCTCTTAGGACAGAGATGGTTACAATATTAAAGAGTTGTTGATATGGTAACAATGAGGTTTAAAGAGAAGGTAGGACAAGAAATAGTACCAAATTTAGGGGGTTAGGCCAATATTAGGGTGAAGGTGTATCAGATGCAGTCAATAGGGGAGAGAGGATATGAGATATTCAAAATGTAGCTACCTAGACTCTTACACATTTCTGGCCTTTGTTACCACCCCAACTTCACCAAAATATTTTTTGGACTCCCCTGAAATTTCTACCTTTAAAGAACTTTACTTTGACAGGGTCATTACAAAGACAGTAAAATAAATAGCCACAAAAATTTAGAAGTCTGTCTTCTATAATTTCTGTTCTTTGTCCTTCCACTATTCCAATATCCCTCACAGGGTTAGTACATACACACATACACACCCCATACGCACACTCATATGCATGCATACAAGTACATACACTATGAACTCAGTAAGATTGCCATTATTTACTATATTTAGAAGAGCTGAACTGACCAGCAATAGTTTGTGAGGCTCAGTTATGTTTAACAGCCATTCTTCAAATATTGTTTACTTTTTCTTTCAATTACTAATCCTTTTTATTGATTTACTTAACAAGATGATCAAGAAAATTTTGTATTTGCAGTGTAAGCAGACTTATGGACACATGACCCAGTGAGAACACGAAGAATTGTGTTGCCCACAGTTGAGTCTTTTCTCATTTCTGTGTTCATTTGAAAGTTTCCAGTGTAGTTCCAAAATATATTTTTAAAATAATATCTAGCTGATGAAAATTGAAAACTGACATATTCAATTTTAAACATTTAGCAGGGATGTAAAACAAACATTTTCTCAGATATTGGGGAAAAGACACTGATGCTTATTCTGTTTTAACAGGTTCCTGACTTTTTCAATAAGTTGGGGTCTTCAACACACAGTTGCACTATTATCTTAGTCCATTCTGGCTGCTATAAAAAAAATACCTTAGACTGGTTGGCTTGTAAACAACAGAAATTTATTGTTCACAGCTCTGGAAGCTGAGAAGTTTTGGTTTCTGGTGAGGACCTATTCCCTGTTTCAAAGATGGTGCCTTCTTGCTGCAACCTCACATGGTGGAAGAGGCGAAAAAGATCCCTCGGGACTTTTTTACAAGGACGTTAATCACGTTCCTGAGGATGGAGCCCTTGTGATCTAATCACCTTCCAAAGTCCTCACTTCTTAATACTATCACATTGGGGATTGAGTTTCAACATGCAAATTTCAGGATGAAACAAACATTCAGATCATAGCAACTATATAACAATACGTGTAGGTATGTTTTTCATGCTTGCTTTTTGTTCTGAGGAATTTATTATTACTTTTAGCTACAAATTGCATAAGGATGACAAAAAATTCTCTTAAGGGTGAGGAACAAAACTTGGTAATTAAAATTATATACAGTTTATTATATAGATAATAAACACACAAAAAGAAGTTTTGCTACAGCAATATTTTTCAACCCTTTTCAAAATTTGAGAATATTTAAATATTTTGTTTTAATTATTACCACATAATATGCGTTCATATTAGTTAGAAAATATAGAAAACAAAAATGAGAAAATAAAGAATACCCACAATCACACTAGGATGATATAACCACTGATGAGATTTTGCGTGTACAGATAGATAGATAGATAGATGATAGATAGATAGATACTTCAATTGCTATAACTAAATACAAGAGTACTTCAGGCAAGTTCAGAGAATAGAAGTAAAAGATAATACAAATCTTTCCATGACCTTTTTGAAGTACCCTCATATATGCCCATTTTAATGGCTCTTGATACATATTAACCACATGTTCTCTAAAAGAGTTGCATTTATTTGAAAACCTACAAGCAATATCATTTTTGCCTTTTTTTCTGTCAGCAGTTCTTGAACCCATAATTGAATATTGTCTGGATTTAGAATCCTACACTTAATGAAGAAAATTACATACAGTACACAACTGCCAGATAATTAGAATAAGTAGGTCCAATTTACGTACTATATCACCTATAATTAACCATTTAACTCCCTTTCATTTCAGTTTTCTCAGCAATAACACAAGACTAATAATCCCTGTTTTTCCTATATGTTGAGGAACAAATGAATACAAAGTGATCAGTGTGAAAGATCTTGGCAGTGCACCACATAAATATTGCTATGATATCTATTCTCATCAATTCTCATTTTCCTCTTGGCACAAGAGGAGACTAAGCCAGACCTTTGGTGGAGGAAAAGAAGTATTGTGTCCAAGAACCTGAAAGATTGTAAGGTTAATTAACTTTCCCAAAGCCACTTATCAAGACACTGACAGAGCTGGCATTGGTGTTTGGTATTTTCAAGTACATTTCTTTTCCTCAGCTCAGCAGACCATTATCCTCACCTGTCTCTCCTCCAAAAACAAACAATAAAAATAAATCTAGAAGCATGCTATAAAATAAAGAAACAAATCCTGTAATACCTCATGTCAATTTTATCAGTTGAACAACAACAACAAAAAATGGTCAGGAGTGGAGAAAAATTGCATGCACAAACACATGCACATAGATAGATAGATAGATGATAAATAGATAGATAGATAGATAGATAGATAGATAGATAGATAGATAGATAGATAGATAGGTTCACATACATAAGTGAACAGCAATTTTCATGATACGAGCATTTCTGCCATAGAAAGAACAATATGCCTTCCCTAAAGCTAACCATTCTTCACTGACAATTTTATAAATATAAAAGACATCAGCTAAAAATTTAAGTGAAACATCATTTTGCTTCAGAAAACAAAAATTACCGCTGCAGGCAAACTATAGTAAGACATTGTGACATCATGACATGTGTACATCCATGCTCACACGTATTTCATAGAGTTAGTTATAAATCCCTAATCTGGACATTAGAATACCTGATGAATAAATTTATCAGAGAAGCAGCTTTGATAGAAAGCCCATGCTCATTAGCACCTAATTAGTTCTTAATAATTATAACAATTATCATGACAGTCAGATCAACATTGTGCATTGTAATATATTCTCATATCAGCTTCCTCAGTAGGTTTTTGTGGATGAAGATTGACAGGACAAATTAATTAAGAACACACCCAAAACAACATTAGTTAGAGTAAAATGTTTTCTGCTTCATACTGGAGATTCAGCTCTTTCAGAAGTGATTTTATTACATACTCAATATGTACTCAAGGATGCTAAAATGACCTGCATCAAACCTTTTCTTTTTGTATTTTCAAGAAAGTTTAGACAACCAACAACAACATCACTGCCAATTATTTAAATCGGAGAAATGTTACTTTTTTCACGGGATGGAACTTGAAGCAGGGAAGAAACTGGGTAGTTCCAAAGCCACAGAGAAATATATCTTCCATGAAAGGCAGTGTAGTCTATACAAATCTGGAGCCTGACTGTCTGGATTTAAATCCCGATTCTTCCACCTACTGTATATTCCTTAGTATCCTTACCAATAAAATGGGAATAATAATAGCATGTACCTCAAAAGGGTATTATGAAGATTAAGTGAATCAATACATGCATAGCACTTAGAATAATGCCTGAGGTGCCTGATAACTGTTGAACATTCACTATTACATGAAGTGTCCAAAAGTCTGTGGACTAATAAAGATAAGGAAATTATGTCTGCTTTTTCAATGTGTACAATATGCTTACAGCAGGTACTAGATACCTGGTGAGCACAATCTCAGTTGTAATATCCCCAAAGGAATTGTCATCCACTGTATAAAATTTATTCTTTGTAGGCAATGCTGTGTGTTGAAAAGGCATAAATTTTGAAATCAGAATACCATTTCTACCAATTACTAATTATATGAACTTAGGCTATAACAACCACCTGACAGGGTTATTTGAGCCATAAATGAGTTAATATATGAGAAAGCCCCTGATCTAGACTAAATGCTTTACCAGTATTAATCATTTTTCATCCTATGAGTATTTTTTACCATTAGACACTGGTATCAAAATTCTTCTTGGTAGCTGAGTCTAACCATCCCTTTGGTGTCTATACAGATAATGTGATTATATTGTCATTGCTTTGCAAGAGAATCAATTTGTGTGTTTACTGTAGCAAAAGTAAAAAATTTGTCTCAGTAAATATGCCATACATGTTCAATACTGAATCAGTAGAATGAACACCATATCTCAGTGCCAAAATAATAATGATTCCCATTTATTTAATATTTACTGTGTGTTAAATACTCTTCTACTTACACACATGCACACATACATCCATGCATAACAGTCATACATACATTATTTCACTCAAGTCATAAAACAAAATAAGTATATTTTTATTTTTCTTATTTTACTGAGGAAAATGAATGCTGTGGTAGATTAACTGAAATAATGGCCCCAATTTCCCTTTCCCTCCATGTACCTTGTCATGTAACATGTAATTCTGATTCTGGACATTACCATGTGACATGCTGTAAAGCTAGGGCTAGGGCTCACAGACCCCTCAAGTCTGTTGCACAGACTGGGTCACAAAACCCTCCACCCACTGATCTACAAGCTAGGTAATAGGAAAAAGGTCCTGGGAGCCCTGGGTTAAAAAATTAGGCTTTATTCAGAGCTAGGAACAGCCATCCTAGTGGCTTCTTGGAGAGCTCTGAGAAGCACTGTGGATCAGCGCTGTTAGTCCTTTATACTCAAGTCCATAAACGAAGACACCTGGGTGCCCATACACAATTACATAAAGTGGTAACAAGGAACACCTGAGGATATTTACAGCAAATGCTCTGCAAGACTCTGAACATCTGAGGGGCCCTTACCATTTTCCTATATTTTCCCAACACACGCCAATAAGATGTCAGCCTATAAAATATAACCAGAGGTTTGAAAAGCACTTGTATAATTGAGCTTGCTCACTCTTTCTCCTCCATGATCGCCATGAGAACATCCCCAACCTAACCTGATGGAGGACTGGAACCACATTTCCATAGATAACTAACTATCCTTGATTAACTAACATTCAGCTGATTCCCAAACATGTGAGCAAGCTCAGTCAAGATCAGGAGAGTTTCAGAGATGACTTACAGCTGACTGCAGGCCTTTGAGCAAGCATTGTCCAAATAAACCAAGCACAGGTGAGTTTAGTTAAACCTCAGAACACATGTGCTAAATAAGTGCTTTCTGTCTTATGAAACAGGTTTTGTAGTTGTTTATGATGCAACACTATTGAGGCAATGAATAATTGATATAAACTCAAAGAAGTAACATCACTCACTTAGGGAGATACAGATGGCAAGCTGGAAGTTGAACCCAGATGTGTCTGGCTTCAAATCCCATATCCCCCAGCAAACAAAACATATTCTAGTGTGACTTCTAAGGACATGGCTGTTTGGAAGCATTCCCACTAGAATTGTTTGTCACTTTTTATTCATAAAAATAATCACTATTCTCTTTGTGAAAAGATATGAAGATATTATTTTTCCCTTCTATCAATAATGAAAAAGATCTCAATCAACTTTTCGGTGTGCTACAGAATAAACACCCAAGGAGTGTTTTTAGTTTGATCTTTTAAAGTTAACTCACGATTCAGATGCGTTTAATATTGGCAAACATATGGAAACACAAACTAGACAAGTGATTGCCTGGCCTGGGAGTGTGAGGGGAAGAGAATAGGAAAGGGGGACAGAGAAATGGGAAATTACTGCTAATGGTTATGGAGTTTCTGGATTTTACTGGATGATAAATATGTTCTAAAATTGATTGTGGTGGTGGTTGCCCAGCTCTGTGAACATAGTACAAACAATTGAATTGTTAATTTTAAGTGGATGGATGTTATGTTAATTATATCTCAATAAATCTGTTAATAAAAATACATTTAAAAAAGGAAAGATGTATCTCCTTAAGAGCTTATCAAAGTTAGAGCAAAAATATTTTGCACATATAGAAGGAATAACTAGTTGAAAATGAAGCAACTTCAATACACAGAATACATACAGAAGATAATATACTGATATTTCTATCTAATAAAAATGAGCCTCTTTTCTTTCATATTTAAAATATTCTGCAACTCATAAAATGCATTCTTTCAAAAGACAACAGTTACTGGAACTGTGAGAGGAAAAGATAGCCAATTTATCTATATCATTTACCAAGTTTTCATTGAATATATACTATGTGGATTTATCGCAAAATTGGTATCTGGAGAAAAGTAGCCAAGAAAAGTTGCACTTTTTGAGGATACTTAGTGAAGGGATGAAATAAAATAATTATGGAATTTTTCATTGCATACGTACATTGGTTTACATTTCTGATTGACTTTTACATGCATTATCCCAATTTATTTGTTCAACTGTGTAGAAAAAGAAAGGTTGTTCTTATCTTACCATTAAAAACATTGAGCTTAGCATTGTGATGTGGTTTTCTTAAGGTATTACAAGTAATATAGATCATAAATTGAACTTGAAGACAGTTCTGTAATTGTAGTCCTCTGAGCTCTTGGCTTTGACACTCAATCTTTTCCTGGAGTAGAAGTATAATACAGCATATAGAAAAGACTATGGCTATATTTTATAGAATCTGCCTGTGATGGTTAATTTTATGTGTGAACTTCACTGGGTAACAGGGTGCCTAGATATTTGTCCAAACATACTGGGTGTGTCTGTGAGGATGATTCTGGATGAGTTTAACATTTGAGTCAGTATAATGAGAAAAGAAGATAGCCCTCCCTACTGTGAGTGGGCCCCATCTTATCAGCTGAATGTCCTAATAGAACAAAAAACCTGACCCTCCTGTAAGGAAGAATTCTTCCACCTGGCTTCCTTGATTTGGGACATTTGATTTTATCCTGCCTTTGAACTCAAACTGAAACATCAGCTCTTCCTGGATTTTGAGCCCACAAGTCTTCAGACTGGAACTACACCATCGGCTCCTGATTCTCAGGTCCTTGGACTTGGGTTAAAACTATACTATCAGCTCTCTTAGGTCTCCAGCTTGCTGACTGCAGGACCGCAGATTTTTGGACTCAGCTTCCATAATTGTGTGAGTCAATTCCTTATATATATATATATAAGGAAGTCAATATATATATATAAAGAGATGTACATATATAAATGTACATATATAAAGAGAGAGATAATAAATCTATGATATATAATAATTATTATATTTATAATATAGTATAATATAATAATATATATGATATATATTATTCAATAATGTACTATATAGATTGATTTTAAGTGGGTGAATTGGATAATATGTGAATAATATGTACATTATACTATGTACAATATGTGAGTTATATATATATATAAAATTTATTCTGCTTCTCTGGAGAACACTGACTACACACGACCATTGCTTTACAACACACCTATTTTCATGTGCCACTAATGATGACAAAAAGCCTCCTTAATAATCTTCTTTTGCCGTACATGAATTGGTCACAGAAGTTTTTTCATTGTTTTGAGATTTATTTTATTTCTTCCAATGACTTAAAATTTTTTACTGACCTGACTTGTATTACTTGTTGTATGATAGGTAGCACTGTCCTTAGAGCAATGCAAGCAGGTGTATACTTGGAGCTCTGTGACTCTGAAGGCCTGAGTTTTAAAATGTCTTCCTCAAAAAATTGTTAAGTACCTATGATTCCTGGGACCAGGCAAGCCAAGATTGCCATATGTGCAGAGCTCCCCGAGTTCAGAAAAGCAACATAGGTCTTGATCCCTATTTCTCCTCTTTGATTTCCTTTTCCAGCCCTATACTTTCAGCCTTGAATCAAGGAGATCAAAGACTTTTTTCATGGAGTAGCTCCTAAGTTCCAGAAGGACATCAGGCCTGAGAGTGGATTACCTCTTCCTGCCTGTAATACTTCTTTTAAGGGATTCCATGAAATTGAGCTTCCATTGTATTTGCCATCATCATTAATTTGGTACAGTATCAACCTTTGAGAGTATCATTGGAATCAAATATTCATATACGGCATGATGGTTGATTTAGCAACATGAATAATAAAATAAACCATGTTAACTAAAATGATTTTAGGGAATTCCAGAATGGTGATGAAACTGTTAGTTTAGGTAATTCTCACATTCAACACAGGGAAAGTTTAGGGCTCTAGGCTGCTGAAGATGACTCAAAGCCTTGGCCTTGAGCTGCATGTGTGAACCCAGAAATTAGCTCTTGCTTCTCTCTTTTTCTATTATGAGGTTTAGTGTAGAACACATGAGGCCAGTAGGAGTTAAGGATGCACCAGATGTTGCCAGCACCCATGGCAGTAATCTTGCCTTTCCCACAGACCTTGCACAATATGTCTGGTGGTACTCCAAGCCCATTATCCCATCATGTCTGAGCGCTGTCAAGACATTTGCTTTTTTTTTGCCAACAAGCCCTCCAAATTAAGGTCCTCTCTTGTCTTGATCTAGCAAGGTTGTGTTCTCCCAGTTTTGTTTTAATCCACATTGGACGAAGGATGGACATTCTTCATATGAATGAAATTTCCCTTTTAACTTTACCCATTGACCTTTTACCCATCCTTCCCCCCTACTGGAGGTTTATGAAAGATAGGAATAAGGTTATTATTGAAAGGAATCACATTTTAGATAGCAGTGATTGCTGCCTAATAATTTGCCGTGAAGATATAGATGAAAGATGCATTGTTCTACAGTTTTGCTGTAAAATTCCAAATGTTAAATTTAACATGACTTAGAAAGAAAATTATTGTTCAGATTTTTCTGAATACTCTGAACAACGTTTGAATTTGTGATTATCACCAACACAGCACAGAAACAAACTTTGAGAGAATCATTTGGAAGTGAGTATTCATAGGCATTGCAATGGATGATGCAACAGTTCGTGTAAAGGTATAAAGAGAATTAAATAAATGAAATTAGAGAAATGAGTCAGAAAATTGATATTGTTTCAATACAAACAGATTCTGAAATGGCACAACATTGTAAGTAACAACAGCATTTCTACTTTTTTTTCTCATAGTGGGAGATATGAAATTAGGCAGGGACAACACATTCAACAATAAAGAACAAGAAGAGATGGTGCCTGTAAACAGGAAGAGATGGTGCTCAGACACTATGAAGAATCTTCACATGCAGTGATTGTACAATAAACAAATATGTGAGTATCACATTTCTGCCCATTATTCTAAATCTTCATTAGTTAATTATTATGTCTAACATGAACCCATGAATTTTATAATAAATATTTAATCAAATTGCTTATATCTATAGAATCCTCCCTCCCCCAACACATATTGTCCGGTACATCCCACACCCTATGGGTGTCCCTGGTGATAAGTAATTTTTTTGCACATATCTAGGTAACAAAAAACTATAATATATCCTCATATACTTGTGGGAATATTCACTTAACTGTCACTTTGCAAGAAATTATGGTATTTTAGTCAATTCTCCAAATGTATTTCCTTAACAATTTTCAAATCCACCAATCCTCTTTTCCCAAGCCTTTCAGTGTACACAAATTTTTGTTTTAATGCATTATGATAATGCAGTCTTTTTCAAAACATTGAAATGGCAGTTAAACTCAAAATGTATAATATCAACAATGAATATAATTCAGTTGAATCGACAGCAATATGAACAGTTTATAAAAAGTTTACACATGCATAGGCTTTGAAGAGTGCTCTCTGGCTGACAAAAACTTTACAAGATGCAGTGGACTATAAGTTGCATTTTAATTTCAGAGACAATAAAATGCAAAGAATAAAGGGCATTTTAAAATATAAAAAATAAGATATTTCTAAAATCTCCTCTGACAAAGGAAAAGGAGGCATGTACATAAAACAGAGCTATTCATTTCAAATTCACATTGAAGTTTTCAAAATCTTTGTTTCTAACTATTACAAACTTGCATTAAAAATGTATCAGTAGACTTCTGGTTTCTAGTCCAACAGGTAAAACGTCTATCCTCACAACAAGAAAAAAGCTAAGAAAAACTGAGTATCAACAACTCTTCTTAGATCTGTTAGTAAATTAAGGTCTTGGGCAAACTGCTAACCCCAAAATTGGACAGGTGAATACAGATAATCACAGCTCACTGGGAGCAAAAACCACTGTTAGGACCAGCAATTTCTAAGAACAAGCAAAAAATAATCAACTAGAAATTTAGCAAAGATTAGACTGAAATATAAACTTCTGGGAGCCAAGACATGAGGGAGGGAGCAAATACTCATGAGTTTATACACAAAAGCCTCATCATATTTTCAAGGTGAAGGTCAAAGAAAAATCCTTTTATACTTCTGATAGGGGGAGAGGCAAAGTAACAATTGTGAAATATATTCAAGGTGTTCTGATCTCCTTAACAAAGGCCTGCACTCAAGGGAAACTATTATACCAGTGCCTAATTGACTTGGGTTTTACCAAAGCTAAACCAATATGTCAAAAGTGTAACACCCAATGCTATCCACCTACAGTCTTCCTGTTTATCCTAAAGGGGAGAAAAGCTGAGAAGTGCTTGTGAATATCAAAGCCCTGGGGCTCAGGCTCTCTGAAATAATGAAACCTGGCCATAACATTATAGATTGCTTCTCTACCATGGCACACCTTGCCACCACATCAATAATTACAGAAGACAACAGCTGACAAAAGTACAAGATTTAGATCCTATTGGAGAATCAGTCTCTAGAGAAATCCAAAGACATCAGGGAAAACAAAAATAAAGATACCCAAGAATAAATTAGCTTCTGACACTCAGAAGTACAGTAAACAATGAATATAATCTAACTCTTAGATAAATATAAAAACTCACACTAAAAGCCAATTCACCCTAGTTTCTTTTACTGCCACTGCCACAGATACTGCTTCCATGCAGGTGGTTCTCCACAGCCACAGCCACTGCTACCAAAAGGGCAGTTTGCCACCACAGCAGCAACCATGGGTGCAAAAACAACTACTGCTTTTGTGCAGGTAGTAGGCTGACCACATGACTACTTTGGCACAAGGAGGGTCACAAGCAGAGCTTGGGGAAGGAAATGTTTGAGTGCAGAACTGCAACTCAGTGGCTCAACCCCCCGGAGTAATTACATTGCCCCCCATGGTAGTGCACCTGGGGGTGGGAAATATGTGTATAGCCCAAGCTACTGCCTTGATCTGGGTAGAGAAACACACAGAAACCCCCATGACTGCAGAAACCCAGGATAACCAAACACAGTAAGGAAAAAATTTCCAACCACCACCAATCCATTCTACAACTGGGAGATCCAGGAGGAGCTTCTGCCTGTAGGAAAGAGGAAAGATAAATTGTGCCCATGGTCACCCATTCAAACTGCTCCAGTATACCCCACTGCACCCATAAGGGACACAGGAACCTGGTCAGTGTGTCAACAAGCCTGCCAAGGGCCACCCACCCCAACCAAATGGTAGCAGATCACCCAAGAACTTTCCCCAATAATACAAAAGCTCGACCACATCCTGGATGACCCAACACAGTGTCACTAACCTCAGCAAGGAATTGCTGAGTGCCCTAATGTCTAAGTCATGGATTCAAGCACACACAACTCCAACTCTGAATATGAACAAAGTACCAACATGAAGACTACACTACTATGCCAAACCAGAACCAATAGTAAAACATCCACTCCATGGTCAATATAAAGCACATCTACAGAAGGAAGTCTCTCTCTTCAAAGCCCACTCCAAAGTAATAGAAGAAGCAGTTGCTCTACCAGATGACCAGACATCAATATAGAGATACTAGAATTATTAAAAAAGAAAAGAAAATATGACACCACCAAAGGAATACAAAAATTCTTAAGTACCAGACCCCATAGAGCAGGAAACCCTTGAAAAGACTGAAAAAAAAATGAGCAAGAATGTTAAAGAAACTCAATGAGATATAAGATAACTCAGATGACACAAGGAAATAAGAAAAACTATCCAAAATATGAAGGAGGAAACTTACAGAAATTAATACCTTAAAAAAGAATGTAGTCATCCTCTTAGAACTGAAGGATTCAGTCAATGAACTAAAAACCACAACCAAGAGCTTAAGTAACAACTTAGAGGAAGAAGAAGAAACAATTTCTCATCTAGAAGACAGTCTTTTTGAAATAATACAGGTGGAAAAAAAGAAAAGAAAAATAATCTTTAAAAATGAAGGAAATCTAAGAGAGCTAGCAGACAAACTTAAGCATATAAAAATCCACATCATGGGTGTTCCAGAAGGAGAGCAGAAAGGAAAAGGTACAGAAAATCTATTTAACAAAATAATAATGGAAAACTTCCCAGGTATAGGAAAAGACACAGACCTTCAGATCCAGGAGGCTAAAAAATCCCCAAACAGTTTCAATCCAATAAAGGTCTTCTCTAAGACACATTACAGTCAAATTGGCAAAGCTCAAAGATAAAAAGAGAATCTGAAAAACAGCACGAGAAAAGAGTCAAGTCACCTATAAGGGAGTCCCAATCAGAATAACAGCAGACTTGAGAGCAAAATCTCTACAGGCAAGAAGAAAGTGGTATAGTATATTCAAAATACTAAAGGAAAAGAACTGCCAGCCAAGAACACTATACCCAGCAAGGCTATCCCTAAGAAATAAGGGGAAATTGTGTATTTTCAGGGCAAACAAAACTGTAAGATTTCACCACCACACAAAAAGCCCTACAAGAAATCCTCAAGAGAGTTCTGTATCTGGAATCCAAAAAATTATAATCACTACCATGAATATATAAGAGAGAAAAAAACCCACTGGTAGATCCAAAATGCAAATGACAGAGAGAAAGAAACTATATCTTACAACTTTATAAAACCATCAAACACTGCAAGCAAACAATAAAAAGGAAAGAACAAAAAAAGATGATTAAAACATCCAAACAAAAATCCATAAAATGCCAGGAGTAGAAAAATACCTTTCAATAACAATCCTAAATGTAAATGGATTAAATTCACTCTTTACAAAACACAGACTGACTGATTAGATTAAAAAGATAGATCCAATTATATATTGTCTATAAGAGACTCACCTCATCTGTAAAGACATACACAGACTAATAGCTAAGGAATAGAAAAAATCTACCACACAAATAGAAACCAAAAATGAGCAGGAGTAGCTGCTGTTCTTATATCAGATAAAACAGACTTTAAATAGAAAACCATAAAAATAGACAGAAAAGGCCATTATATAATGATAAAGGCATCTATCCAGCAAGAAGACATAACCATAATAAATACATATGCACCCAACACTGGAGCACACAAATACATAAGGCAAATGCTATTATACCTAAATAAAGAGATACACCACAATATGACAATAGTTGGGGACTTGATCACCCCTCTCTCAGCATTGAACAGATTATCTAGGCAACAAATCAACAGAGAAATATAGGATTTAAACTGCACATTAGACCAATTGTCCTTGGCAGATATCTACAGAATATTTCATCCAACAACTACAGAATATGCATTCTTCTCATCAGCACATGGAACATTCTCCAAGATAGACCACATATTAGGTGACAAATCAAGTCTCAATAAACTTTTAAAAATTGAAATCATTTCAAGTATCCTTTCAGACCACAACAGATTAAAACTAAAAATCAATAACAAGGGAAATTCTGGAAACTACACGAATACATGGAATTTAAGCAACATGCTCCTGAATAAACTATGGGTCCAAGAAGAAATTAATCAAGAAATCAAAACATTTCTTGAAACCAATAAAAATAAAGACACATACCAAAACCTGTAGGATACTGTAAAAGCAGTACTAAGAGGGAAGTTTATGCCATAAATGCTTACATCAAAAAAATAGAAAGTTTCAAATAAACAACCTAATGCTACACTACACAAAACAAGAAAAATCAAGGACAATCTATATCCAAAATCTGTAGATGGAAAGAGGTAATTAATATCAGAGAATAAATAAATGAAATAGGGACCCATAAAATTATACAAAAAAATAAATGAAACAAAAAGTTATTTTTCTGAGATGATAGACAAACAACTATCTAGGCTACTTAAAAAAGAGAGAGATGATAGAAATAACAAAAATCAGAAATGAAAAAAGAGACACTATAACTGATACCATAGATATACGAACATCATTAGAGACTATTATAAACAACTAAAGGTCAAAAACTTGAAAACCTGGAGGAGTTGGAAAAATTTCTGTGCATATGCAAACTACCAAGACTGAACCTAGAACAAATAAGAAACTTGAAAAGACCAATAACAAGCAATGAGATTGAAACGGTAGTCAGCAGTCTCCCAACAAAGAAAATCACAGGACTGGATAGCTTCAATGCTGCATTCTAACAAATATCTTAAAAGTAATTAATACAAATTCTATTCAAACTATTCCAAAATATTGAAACAGATGCCATTCTCTCAAACTCATTATTTGATGCCATAAACATCCTGATACCAAAGCCAGATAAAAATACAACAACAACAAAAAAATAAAACCAAGGCTAATATCCTTGATTAACATAGATGAAAAAATCCTCAATAAAACATTAGCAAACAGAATACAGGAACACGTCAAAAAAATTATACACCATGATCAAGTGGGATTCATCCCAGGGATGCAAGCATGGTTTAACACACTCAAGTCAATAAATGTGATACACCACATCAAAAAAAATCAAGAAAAAATATCATATGATTATCTCAAAAGATGCAGAAAGAACATTTAAAAAATACAACATCCCTTAATGATAAAGACTCAGCAAATTTTGTGTGGCAGGAAAGTATCTCAACAGAATAAAAGCCATATATGACAAATCCTCTGCCAATATCATCCTGAATGGGGAAAAGCTGAAATCTACTTCCTTAAGAACAGGAGTAAGACAAGGGTACCCACTCTTACCACTCATATTTAACATATTATTGGAAGTACCAGACAGAGCAATCAAGAAAGTGAATGAAATAAATGGCATCCAGATTGGAAAAAATGAAGTCAAATAGTCTCTATTTGCAAATGACAAGATCCTATATATCAAAAAGCCTAAAGACACTGCAAAAAAATAAATAAATAAAAACAACTCTTAGAGCTGAGGAACAATTTCACTGAAGTTGCAGGATACCAAACCAACATGCAAAAATTGCTTTGAAGAAAGCAAGTCCATTTACAGTAGTCACCAAAAAATTTAAAAACCTGGAAATCAATTTGACAAGGTGAAAGAACTGTACAATGACAACCACAAATCACTGCCGAAAGAAACTAAAGAGGACATCAAGAGATGGAAAGACTATCCATGCTCTTGGACTGGAAGCATTAACACTGTGAAAATGTCTATACTACCCAAAGCTATCCACAGATCCTATGCAATCCCAATCAAATACCAATGACATTCATCACAAAAAAAAAAAAGAAAAACAAAATCTTAACACTCATATGGAACAATAAAAGACCCCAAACTGCCAAAGCAATCCTGAGTAAATATAAATAAAGTTGGAGGTATAACACTACCTGACTTCAAATTATATTACAAATTTTTGCAATGGACATGCTGACAGTATGTATTTGGCCTTCACATCTTAGGCACAAGTGGTGACAATTTTCTTTGTACCCCATGAATATTCATAATCAATAAAAACAAAATAAAACATTAAAAAAGAAAATATGGTAAGAGGATATTAGAGGAAGAATTTTACTAAAATTTTCACCTATTAGGTAATATGACAAAATTGTTTGAGTAACAGAACTTATTAAAAATGACCCAAGAAGCAATAAAAAAACAAAATGAAATCCTTCTGTAAAAAAAAAATATATATATATATATATACTGCAAGGCTATAGTAACCAAAACAATATGGTACTTGCATAAAAACAGACACTCAGACAAATGGAACAGGATTGGGAACCCAGAAACCAACCCACATATTTACAGCCAACTCATCCTTGATAAAGGTAATGAGAACATACATTGAGGAAAAGACTTTCTCTTTAATAAATAGTGATAGGAAAACTGGGCATCAATATGTAGAAGAATGAAATTAGACCCATACCTCTCACCATATACAAAATTCAACTCAAAATGGATTAAAAACATAAATATAAGACTTGAAACTATAAGCCTCCTAAAAGAAAACATAGGGGAAATACTTCAGGAAGTAAGCCTGGGCAAAGACTTTATGATTAAGACCCCAAAAGCACAGACAACAAAAGAAAAAAATAACAAATGGATTTATATCAAACTAAAATGCTTCTTCCCAGCAAAAGAAACAATTGGCAGAGCAAAAAGACAACCCACAAAATGGTGGAAAATATTTGCAAAATATGCATCTTACAGGACATTAATCTCCAGAATATACAGGGAATTCAAATAATTTAACAGCAAAAAAAGTAACCCAATTAAAAAATGTGCAAAGGAATTAAGTAGGCATTTCTCAAAGGACGACATACAAAAGGCCAGCAGATGCATGAGGAAATATTCAATATCACTGAACATCACAGAAATGCAAATCAGAACCACATTGCAATATCTTCTCACCCCGGTTAGACTAGCCATTATCACAAAACAGAGTAACAAATGCTGGCAAGGATGGGGAAAAGTCCTCCTACACTGTTGGTGGGACTGTAAATTGATGGAGCCATTATGGAAAACAATATGGAAGTTCCTCAAACAACTACAGATACGACTGCTATATGATCCAGCAATCCCACAGCTGAGTATATGCCCAAAGGAATGGAAATCATTATGTTGAAGGGATAACTGCACTCCCAAGTCTATCACAGCTCTATTTACAATAGTCAAGAGTTGGAACCAACTTAAGTATACTTCAACAGAGAACTGGATAAGGAAAATATGGAATTTATACACAGTGTAATACTATTCAGCCACAAAAATGAATGAAATTCTGCCATTTGCAGCAACATGGATGAACTTAGAGAAAATCATGTTAAGTGAAATAAACCAGGCACAGAAAGAGAAATATCATATGTACTTACTCATAAATGGGAGCTAAAAAAATAAATAAATAAACACATAAATAAGAAAGAAAGAAATATACAACAATCACAATAATCCACTAAACTTTCAAGAGTAGAGGACAGAACTGAGACACAAGAGTCAGGAAAGGGGGAAAAACAGGGGCTTAGTGAGAAACTGGTAAAGGGCCACAAAATATGATTATATTGTGTAATGTTGAATATTCGAAATATCCTGATTTGAGCATCACATATTGTACACAGGTATGTATATTCAACACTGTACCCTACATATATTTGCAATAAATTATGTTTCAATAAACAAGAATAAATTAATTTTTAAAAATCAATAAAAAAATAAAAATAAAATGCTCAACTAAAACCAAATCAAATAAAGAATGAGACCAAAACAACAACAACAACAAAGACAAAAACAAAAAACCTGAGAATGAGAAACAAAAAACCAGTAACAAATATGGTAAAATATGGCAGATATAATTCCAGTTATATCAATAATTACTTTAATTGTTAATGGTTAAGTGTACTAATTAAAAACAGAAACAAAAATGGAAAAAATTGAGATTACTATATGTCATTTACAAAAATTACACTTTAAATACAAAGAAAAATATAGATGAAAAAGAATGGGATAGAGAAAGTTATAGCATGCCATCATCAATGAAAATAATGCTGGTGAAGTTATAATAATTTTAGATAAGTCAAATAGATTTCAGAGCAAGAAAAAGTTATTGGGAATAAAGAAGAGTGCTATGGTCTGAATGTCTGTGTTCCCCTAACATTTATATGTTAAAATCCTAACCACCAATGTGATAGTATTAGGAGGTGGGGCCTTTAGGATGTAATTAGGTCCTGAGGATGGAGCTGTCATGAATGGAATTAGTTGCTGTATAAAATAGACCTAAGATAGACCCATTGTCACTTCTGCCCAGTAAGATTAGAGTAAAAAGATGGCTGTCTGTGAAGAAGTGAGCCCCCACCAGCCACCAAAGCTGTCGCACCTTTACGTTGGACTTTCTAGCCTTTAAAATAGTGAGAAATAAATTTCTTTTTTTTATAAGCCACCCAGTCTATGGCATTTTGTTATACAGCCCAAACAGACTAAGACAAAGGGAATTGCATAATAATAAAAAAGTCAAGTTTGCAAAAAAGACATAATATCTGTTAATGGGAATGTGCCTAACAACAGAGCATCAAAATGCATTACGTGAGAAGTGACTTCAATGAGAGAGCAGGATAGGAAGCTCCAGACTACTGTTCCCCTATGGAAACATTAATTAAACAATTACAAATTGACCAGTATAACTTTATATAACCTCTGGAAACCAGCAGAAGTTCCAGAGCAACCACACAAATTCCCAAGCAAGGAAAACACCCATTCAAAATGTTAGAAAACTTTGTGTTGTTTTCATTTGCCTTGCCACATCCCCTTCTCAGGGGAAATTGATCAAATTACTCGTTTCTTCCCTTGAGCCAGTAGGAACAGAGTAGAATTGTTTGAAAAATTCTAACCTGTTAGTGAACTACCAAATTTCTGATTTCTGTCTCAAATGACTTGGATTTCAGATGAGGAATGGTGGCACAGTTTGAATCCCTGGCTGCTGGAAGCTGCAGAAGCAGTAGCAGTTAGCATAGTGCACACAAACTGCAAAGGTATTGAAAAACCATGGATACCTAGGGGCAAGAGATTACGGGAAGAATGCAATAGAAAAAATAAGGCCTCAAAAGAAGCTGAAGTGAGTGTCTTTGGAATATCAATACATTTAAAGGCAGCTATGTATATGGGGGAAGTAAACACACACACACACACAAATACACACAAACATACACAGAGATACCTAGACAGAAAGCATCCTCAGATAAGACCTAAGAAGACCTTATGCCTTTACCTGAAGCTAATCCCAAGGCTCAAGGGCCCACTAATTTATAAAGGTCTTCCATATCAGTCTGCAAAGACTGAGAGGAGGATGTTTTTTACAAAAGCCCCATTTTTAGCAAAAGATAAAAAGGAAAAAGAGAAGCATGCCCCATTTAAAAGGACAATGTAAATTTCCCCAGCCCATTCCTGAAGAAAGTTAGGGATTAGATTTACTAGACAAAGACTTTAAAACAACTGTCTTACATATGCCCCAAAAGCTAAAGGAAAACACAAAGAACTAAAGGAAATCAAGAAAAATATATGTGAAAAAAAGTGAGACTATCAACAAAGACAAAGAATTTACATAAACAAACAAACAAATACTGGAGCTGAAAAATAAAATAGCATAATTGAAAATTTACTAGAGGTGTTTAACAGCAGACTCAAACAGACATAAAAAAGAATCAGGACATCTGAAATAAAGTCTGAGGAGCAAAAAGGAAAGGAGAATAAAGAAAAATTTTTAAAGTCTAAGAGACCTGTGAAACACAATCCAGAGAACCAATATATGCATTTTGGAAGTCTCAGAAAGAGAAGAGAGAGGGAGAAAGTGACAGAGAGCTTATTTGAAGAAACAGTGGCCTAATACTTTCAAAATCTGAGTTAAAACATGGATATGCAAATAAAATAAGCTTAATGAACTTCCAGTATGATGACCCAAAGACACTTGATGGACTTTGGATGTGTTGTCCCCTCAAAATCTCATGTGGAAATTTGATCTCCAATGTGGCAGTGTTGGAAACTGATTGAGTCATGAGGATGGATCCCTCATGAATGGATTAATGCTCTCCCTGGGGGAGGGGGGATTAATGAGTGAGTTCTAGCTCTATTAGTTCCCACGAGAGCTCGTTGCTCAAAAAGACCCTGGCACCTTCTCTCTCTCTTTTGCTTCCTCTCACCATGTGATCTGCTCGTACCCACGGGCAGCCTGCCACTTTCTGCCATGAGTAGAAGCAGCCTAAGGCCTGTACCAGATGCAGCTGTCCCAGAATCATAAGCCAAATAAAACACTTTCCTTTATAAATTACCCAGTCTCAGGTATTTCTGTTATAGCAACACAAATGGACTAAAACAGAGACACACACTGAGACACATCATATTCAAACTGTCAAAAGCAAAATAACAAAAGGACAATATCAAAGGTAGCAAAAGAAAAGCAATTCATTATTTACAGTGGATGCCCAATAAGACTAGATGAAGATATCTCAGCAGAAACATTACAAGTCGGAAGGCAGTGAGATGATACATTTAAGTGCTGAAAGAAAAAACATTGTCAACTGATGTATTAGAACCAGGGAATCTGATTGTGTGACCCTCCAGAAGCCTCAGAACCAGGGAAGCTGATTTGGTGGTGTTTTTATAAGTCCTATAAACCTGTATTAGTCTGTTTTTGTGTTGCTACACCATAATACCTGAGACTGGGTAATTTATAAAGAACAAAGTTTATTTGGTTTTCTATTCAGTGACAGCTGCGTCAGGTTGCTTCTACTCATGGTGGAAAGCTGCAGGCAGCTGGAGGGTACAAGCAGATAACACTGCAAGAAGAAGCAAGAGAAAGAGACAGAGGAGGTGCCAGAGTTAAACAACCAGCTCTCATGGGAACTAATGGAGGAAGAAATCACTCAGGAACCCTCCTCCCAGGAAGAGCATTAATCCATTCATGAAGGATACACCCCCATGACTCAAATAGCTCCCAACACTGCCACACTGGGGATCAAATTTCCACATGAGTTTGGGGGCATACAATCATTCCACCTCTGGCCCCCCAAAACTCATGTCATTCTCATATACAAAATACAATCATTTCATCCCAACAGTCCCCAAAGTCTTAGCTTGTTCCAGCACCAACTTAACAGTCCAAAGTCTTATCTGAGACCAAAGGCAAAACTCCTTCCAGCTGTGAACCTGTAAAGATCAAAAACAGATTTATCTACTTCCAAGACACAGTAGTGGAACAGACATTGGGTACACATTCCCACTCCAAAAGGGAGGAATAAGCCAGAAGAAAGGAGAAACAGGCCCCCCAAAATTCCATAACCCAGCTAGGCAGACATTAAATCTCAAAGCTGCAAAATAATCTTCTTTGACTCCAAGTCCTTCTTTGGCTCTGACCCTACAGTTCTGCTCAGTATTGCTCTAATATATGGCTTCTGTGGCACCACTGGCCCTGCAGCAGATCTCTGCCTGGGCCTTCAGACTTTTCCATACATCTTCTGCAATCTGGGTGGAGGAAGCCATGCCTGTGCTGCTCTCATGTTCTGCCAGCCTGCAGACTTAACACCACGTGGATGCCACCAAGGTTTCTGGCTTGTGCTCTCCAGAGCTGCTGCATGAACCACACTTGGGGCCACTTGAGGAAGGACTGCTCCAGCCAGAGAAGCTGGGATGCAGGGAGCAGGCTCCTGAGGGTAGCAGTGCCCCAGGTCTGTCCTCTCTGGAACAACTCAGTTCTTAGGCCTCTGGGTCTGTGATGGGAAGGGCGCTCTTCCACACTTCTGAAATGCCTTCAGGGCCTTTCTCCAGTTGTTTTGGCTATTAGCATCTGGCTACCTCATTGCCAGGCTAATGTCTTTAGCAACCAGTCCATCTGCTTCACCCTTGGTTTTTCTCCTGTTCTCTGCTTCTCTACCACATTCCCAGGCCGAAAAATCTACAAATCTTTTTGCTCTGCTTCCCTTTTCAATTCTGGCTTTACATCATGCCTTTTCTGCAATAACTCAGCATAGGCTGTTACAACTAGCCATGCAGCTTCCTTAATGCTTTGCTGCTTGGAAATTTCTTCCATCAAACATTCTGGGTCACAACTCTTATGTCCCACCTTCCATAAAGTCCTAGGACATGGACACAATGCAGCCAAGTTCCTTGCTATGGTGTAGCAAGGGTGATATTTTGTCTAATTCCCAATAGGTTTCTCATTTCTATCTGAGACCTCAACATCTGCATGGACTTGACTGTCTACGTTTCACTCAATATTCTGGTCACAACCATTTAACCAATCTCTAAAATGTTCCAAACTTTCCCTCATATTTTTGTCTTCTTCTAAGTCCTCCAAACTCTTCCAACCTTTATGCATTACCCAGTTCCAATGATGCTTCCATATTTTCAGGTATCTGTACAGCAGCACCCGACTCTTTGGTACCAATTTTCCATATTAGTCCATTTTTGTGTTGCTACAACAGAATACCTGAGACTGGGTAATTTATAAAGAACAGAGGTTTATTTGGCTTACGATTCTGGGACAGCTACATCTCATGCGGGCCTCATGCTGCTTCTACTCATGGTGGAAAGCAGCAGGCAACTGGCGGGTACAAGCAGATCACGTGGCGAGAGGAAACGGGGGCGGG
>NW_007729152.1:119104-123041 GCF_000696425.1 Galeopterus variegatus
AGAGGATTAATCAATTCATGAGGGATCCACCCCCATGACTCAAACAGCTTCCAACACTGCAACATTAGGGATCAGATTTCCACACAAGTTTTGGGAGGAACAACATGTCTGAACTCTATCAAACCAAAAGGCTGAAGAGTCTCAAATTCTGATATCCATGGACAGGAGAGTAAAGTTTTACCCAACTCCAGTGGATAGAGAGAGAAATTTGCCTTCTCCTCCATTTTTTATTTTCTCTAGGATCCCAGCAGATTGGATGGTGCCCACCTGTATTAGGGCAGGTCTTTCATTCTTCATCCACTCAGGCTTGTATGTTAATCTCTTCCAGAAACACCCTCATAGACACACACAAAAACATGGCTTTAACATGTGTCTAGGTATTCCTTAATCTAATCAAGTTGGCAACTGAGATTAACCATCACATGTATTTCTTGTATTAGTCTGTTTTTGTTTCTTATAATGGGTAATTTATAAATAAATAAATTTTAGTTCTTACAGTTTCTGAGGCTGGGGAGTACAAAGTCCAGGGGACGCATTTGGTGAGGGCATTTTCCTTGGTGACTTTCCACAGGAAGTGGGGTATCACATGGCAAGTGGCCTGAGGAGGAGAGCCAACCTCCTCACTTGCTCTAATTTAAAGCAATCATAACTATGCCCATTACCACCCATTAAAACGTCAATGAATTAATCCATTCACAAGGGTACAGTCCTCACAATCTAATCACATCTTAAAGGACCCACCTTTCAATTATGAAATTATTTCAATCATAATATGATTTCCCACCTTCTTAACACTGTTACAGTGGGGATTAAGTTTCCAATACATGAACTTTTGGGGGACACATTCAACCCACAACAACTGAGAACTCTATATTAGGCAAAAATGTCCTTCAAACATGAGAGAGAAATGAAGACATTCCCAGAAAAACAAAAGCTGAAGGAGTACATTAATGCCAGGCCTAGCTTACAAGAAATACTAAAAGAATTTCTTTAGTTTGAAATGATAGGACTCTAGAGAGTAATACAAAGGCATGCGATAAAATGATGTTTTCTGATAAAGGTAACTACATAGACAAATATAAAAAACAGTGTTATTCCCATTTTGGTGTGTAAGTCTACTTCTTATTTGCTATAGGATTTGAAAGACAAATGCATAAAAGTAATTATAAATCTATGTTAATGGATATACAAAATTTTAAATTTGATTGGTTACATCAACATGAAGTGGAATGAGGCAATGCCGTAAAAGTGCAGAGATTTTGTATGTGATTAAAGTTAAGTTGGTATCAATTTAAGATATATAATCACAGTTTTAGGATTTTATATGCAACCCCACAGTAACCACAAAGAAAATATTTATAGAATACAAACAAAAGAATATGAGAAGGAAATTAAAATGTGTCACTACAGAAAATCAAATAAACAAAAAGGAAGGCAGTAATGGAAGAAATGAGGGACAAAAGCTACTGTGCACAGAAAACAAATCACAAAATGGCAAAAGTAAGTGCTTCCCTACCAGAAATTAGTTGAAATAGAATTGAACTAAGCTATTTAATCAAAAGACATAAATTTGTAGAATGAATTAAAATAAAAGGTGATTGAACTATATGCTGTCTACAAGAGACTTACTTCATATCTACGGCCATGCATAGTTTGAAAGTGAAAGGATAGAAATGATATTACATGCAAACAGTAAGCAAAAGTGACCAGGGTTGGCTGCAGTACTGTCATACAAAGTTGACTTTAAGCCAAAACTTTTTACAAGTGACAAAAAAAGACATTGTATAATGTTAAAAGGTTAATTAACCAAGAAGACATAACAGTTATAAATATACGCACCAAATATCTGAGCTCCAAAATAGATGACGCATACCTTGACAAAACTGAAGAGAGAAATAAAGAGCTCTACAATAATAGGAGACAAAAAATACATTTCAACAATACATAGAACAACTAGACAGAAGATCAATAAGGAAAGAGAGGACTTGAAAAGCACTATGAGTATAGATCATTGGACCTCAAAGACATATACAGAGCTCTACACTGAACAATAGTAGAACATACATTTCATTTTTCACTTGCATATGGAACATTCTTCAGGATATACCATATGTTAGGCCACAAAATAAGTCTTAATAAGTTTAAAAGAATAGAATTCACATGAAGTATCTTTTCCTATCATGATGGAGTGAGACTAGAAATCAAAAATGGAAGGAAAACTTGGAAATATGTGGAAATAAGCAATACACTTGCTTTTGAGCTATCATTAGGTTAGAAATAAATAACAAGATAAATTATAAAATATGCTGAGAAAAATGAAAACGAAAACACAAAATACCAAAACGTATGGAATTCAGTGAAAGGAGTGCAAAGAGGGAAAGTGACAGTTGTAAATACTAGCATTAAAAAAAAAAAAAAAAACAGGTCAAATCAACAAGCAAAATGTACATCTTCAGGAAATAATAAAAGAAGAAAACTAAACCCAAAACTGGCAGAACGAAGAAAATAAGAAAGAGTAGAGCAGCGACAAATAAAATACAAGATAGCAAAGCAGTAGAGAAAAATCAATGAAACCAACTTTGGTTCTTTGAAAATATCAACAAAATAGGAAAACCTTTAGCTAGTTTGAGTAATAAAAAAACAGAGAAGACTCAAATAACCATAATAATAAAAAAAACAGAGGGCACAATACTACCTATTTTACCAAAATAATATAGGATGTTGAGGGAGTAATATGAACAACTGTATGCCAACAAATTGGACAACCTAGGTGAAATTGACAAATTTCTAGAAACACAACCTGCCAAGACTGAAGCATAATATAAACTCTGAATAAACATGTAATTAGTAGTGAGATCAGTCAATGTAATACAACACATTAACAGAATTAAAGAAGGAACACATTATCTCAATTGATTTAGAAAAGTCATTTCACAAAATTCAACATAATTTCATGATAAAAAAAATTCAAGGATATAGTCCCATCTGTTTATTTTTCCTTTGGTTGCCCGTGCTTTTGGGGTCATATTCATGAAGTGTGTGCCCAGCCCTATTTGCTGAAGGGTTTCTCCTATGTTTTCTTTAATAAGTTTTATTGTTTCGGGGTGTATATTTAAATCCTTGATCCATTTTGAGTTGATTTTAGTACATGGTGAGAGGTATGGGTCTAGTTTCAATCTCCTGCAAATGGATATCCAGTTATCCCAGCACCCTTTGCTGAAGAGGGAGTCCCGACCCCAGTGAATAGACTTGATGCCTTTGTCAAAGATCAAATGGCAGTAAGTGCGTGGGTTGATTTCAGGGTGCTCTATTCTATTCCATTGATCAGAGTCTCTGTTATTATACCAATACCATGCTGTTTTGGTTATTATAGCTTTGTAGTATAGTTTAAAGTCAGGTAGAGTAATACCTCCAGCTTTATTTTTTTTGCTCAGCGTTGCTTTGGCTATTCGTGGTCTTTTGTTATTCCAGATAAATAACTGTATAGTTCTTTCCATTTCTGTGAGAAATGTCATAGGAATTTTGATGGGGATTGCATTAAATTTGTATATCACTTTGGGTAGTATAGTCATTTTCACTATATTGATTCTTCCAATCCAGGAGCATGGGATGTCTTTCCATCTTCTTGTATCCTCTCTAATTTCTCTCAGGAGTGGTTTATAGTTCTCGTTATAGAGATTTTTCACATCCTTAGTTAGTTCAATTCCTAAGTATTTTATTTTTTTGGTGGCTATTGTAAATGGGCAGGCTTTCTTATTTCTCTTTCTGCTTGTTCACTATTGGTGAAAAGAAATGCTACTGATTTTTGTGTGTTGATTTTATATCCTGCTACTGTGCTGAACTCTTTTATCACCTCTAAGAGTTTTTTAATAGATGATTTGGGCTGTTCGATATATAGGATCATGTCATCTGCAAACAGGGACAGTATGACTTCATC
>NW_007729152.1:123051-141282 GCF_000696425.1 Galeopterus variegatus
GATATAACAACTATACTTTTTTTGAAGTTGTTACAACAAGCAAACGGAAAGGACATTCTTGGGGGGGAGGGGAGAGAGGGAGGAGGGCGGGAGGTGTCGGTGAAGGGCCATAATAATCATATACATTGTATATTGACAAAATAAAAATTAAAAAAAAAATTCAAGGAACTGGGAATAGAAGAAAACTACCTCTACATAATAAAGAACATATATGGAAAGCCCACATCTAACATCATGCTCAATGATGAAAGAGTAGAAGTTTGTCTTCTAGGACCACAAATGAGACAAAGATCCTCACCTTCACCACATATATTTATCAATATACTGCAATTATAAGCCAGAACATCCAAATTGGAAAAGAATAAGTAACATACTCTCTGTCTGAAGATGACATGATCTCATCTGTAGAAAACTCTAAAATTTCAAGAAAAAAGAACACTGTTAAAACTGATAAATGCAATCAACACGCAAAAGTCAGTTGCATTTCTAAACACAAAATAAATAATCTGAAAAGAAAATTAAGAAAACAGTTCCATTTATAATAGAATTGAAATAAATAAAATACTTAGTAATAAACTTAACCAAGGAGGCAAAAGTCATGTACCCTGAAAACTACAAAACATTACTGAAAGAAATTTAAGATGATACAAATAAATAGAAACACGTTTTAAGTTCATGGACTGAAAGACACTATTTTGAAGATGTCAATACACTATCCATAGTGATCTATAGATTCAACACAACCCCTATGAAAATTCTGATAACAGAAATAGAAAAATCCATTCCAAAATTTATACAGAATCTCAAGTGACCAAGAATAGCCAAAACAATCTTGAAAAAGTCAAAATTTGGAGGTCTTACACTTCCCAATTTCAAAATTTAGTACAGGTGCTGGACTTCAGGTTCTCTGAAATTGGATGTCTTTAGGAATTTTCTCCCTATCCGCCTTTCTGCAGAGGTCTTAGACCTCGAAACATGGCATGATTACCTCCTGCTTAGTGTAGTCCTCACTAGATCATTAGCTTCATAATAGCAAAGGTTGTGTCAAATATATTTGCTTCTGTATCACCCAGAAGACGCAGGGGAGAGACTGTGGCGAGTTCACAACCTGAGTGATCATCACAACTAAGGTCTCTGTTTTCATGAAATTTATATCTTAGATTGAGGTTACATATAAAATAAAAACTGCAGATTTTGTGTGAGGAAAACAATTTTTTTTGAATAGTAGGGGTGTATGCATGTATGGTGTGCCACGTAATCTGTAAGCTGCATATTAAGAAAGTCAGTAAAGTGAAAATATGGAGGAAAAACATTCACTCCACTTTTCAATCAGTATTACCTAAGAAGGTGCCTTGTGCCTTGTGCCAGGTTCTGTGCCAAGGGTTAAGGCATGGTCTCTGCCTTTCAGGGACTTATAGTCTTGTACTTTGCTATGTTGTGTAATTGGGAAACCAACAATATCAGAATCAATATTATTTAGGAATTTGTTAAAAATGAAGAATCTCCAGAACTCATATTGGATGTATTTTTACAAGATGTTGAGGTGATTTGTATGCACACCAAAGTTTTAGAAGGGCTGGTAGTGTAGATGTTACAAGGCATAGTCAGACTTATGCCCTCTTTAGCTAACTGTTTCATGCCTACAACTGTCTCTGACCCTCTAACAGTTATCTAAGATCTTGTTATTAAGAACCTGGCATAAACCCAATTTCTGTGCCTTCATGGGGCATCCCCAACACAATTCATACTAGTAGTAGACTTAAAGTAATGGTGCATGAGATAATTTTAAGTTGGTGCCTGAATAAACACTGTTCCCTTTTAATAGTTATATATTTATTTTGATAGTGGGAATCAATGCTTCTACTGAGTTTTTTCTTTAAATACATTTATAAAAGAAAGAATAAAATTTAGTTGGATTAAAAAACATTATGGAGCTGTTTGTGATATGATATGTTGAAAATCTCAAATGCATTATACCAATGAGTGAAACTGAAAAACCCTTATCTGATCACGTCACCTGCCTGCTTCAAATTCTTCAGTGGCTTACCCATGTTTTTTTCAGAATAAAGTTCCAACTTATTAGCATTGCATAAGAAGCTCTGTCTTCAGTAGTTTTTAATCACTACCCATAAATTAGATGCACCCCTAAGAGTTCAGTCATTAGAACTCCATCATCCAATAGTTTAGGTCAGATGGGAGAGACACATGCACACGTACATGCACACTCACAGACACACAGACATACTCAGAGGCACACACACACACACAGACAAACATACACAAAGTTAGTAATAAATTACAGTAATCAAAACAATATAATACTGGCATAAACGTGGATACATAAATGAATGGAATAGAATAGAGAGCCCAGACATGAACCATCAATTCATAGTCAAATGATTATTCACATGGGTGTCAAGACCACTTAGTTGGGAAATAACAGTATTTCTGTAACAAATTGTGTTTGGAAAAGTGAATATTCATCTGCAAAAAAAATAAGTTGGTTCCTTATCTTACATGATATACAAAATTAACTCAAATTGAACAAAAATCTAAACATAAGATCTAGAGCTGTGGAACTCAGAATAAAACATAGGAAGAAAGCTTCATGACATTGAATTTAGCAATTTTTTTTGATATGACACCAAAAACACAGGAAAAATTAAAAAGAAAATAAATCGGATTTTACCAAATTTAAAACTATCCATTAAAAGACAGTTGGAATGAAAAGGCGACACATTAGGGTGGGGGAAGTATTTGCAAAATATATATCTCATAGGGATTAATATATGGAATATATAAAGAACATCTACAACTCGGCAATGAAAAAACAAACCACCCAATTTTAAAATATTTAAAAGATTCAAGTTGACATTTCTCCATAGAAGATGTACAAAAGCCAACAAGCACATGAAAAGATGCTCAGCATCACTAATCATTTGAGAAATGCAAATCACAACCACAATGGGATATCACTTTATACCCTTTGGTTTGGCTACTGAAGTGGGATCCTCCCATAACAAATACCTAAAAATGTGGAAGTGATTTGGAACTGGAAAATGAGTAGAGGCTGGAAGAGTTTTAAAGTATACACATAAATATGGATGCTAATGGTAATTCTAGTAAGAGCACAGAAAGGAAAAAGAATAGCTGGAGAGAACACCTTCATATTCATATAAAACGAGTAAGTAATCATGAAGAAAATGGTAGTAGGAAAACAGATGGCCCTATTGGTGAGGTTTCAGATGGCAATGAGAAGCACATTTTTAGAATCTAGAATTAAGATGATCCTTGTTATAAATTGGCAAAAAAATTTGGGTGAATTATGCTCCAGTGTTTTATGGGGGGTTGAACTTGCAAGATGAGGAGATTTCTAAGAATAGTGTTGAAGAATTCGCTTGGCTCCTCCTGGTTGCTTATAGTACAGTGTGAGAAGGGAGAACTGAATTGAAGAAAAAAATTGTTAAGCAAAAAGTCACCAGAACTTAAAGACTTGGAAAATTCTCAGCCTATCCATATTGTGGAAAATGAAGAAACTTGTTCTGAAGAGAGCACCAAGGATATAGTAGAAATAAATCCATTAAAAATTTACCCATGATGTTAATTAGCCATCTCAGCAGAAGCCATGAATAGAGATAGAATTATATAAGCAGAAATACTGCCAACATGAACTGAAGGGGATAGAAACAGAACATACTGAAGAAAGTTTGTCAAACTTCTTAGGTTCTACAGGACAATACTATAAGCTATTTGGCTCTGAACATGCTCTATTCATTAAGAAAAGGGAAGAATGACCCCACAGATAATTCATTGATTCAAGGATCATCAGGGCTGCCACTCCCACCATATGCCCAGGGAGTAAGACTGGTTCCTCTTAGTTTTCCTCTGGTTGCAGCAGGCAAGGATGTTTCCACCAGTGCCTCAGGGTTGGGGCCAACTTGGCAAAGAGCCACATGTGCAGGGCCCTTGCTGAGAGTTGCTTGTGCAGGACCCTGGCAGAAAGATGCATGTATGGGGTTCTCACAGAGAACTGCTTGGGCATAGCCACTCATAGAGCTGTGGGGGTAAACTTCCACTGCAGTAGGTTTGAAGGACAGAGTAATGTTGGGAAAAGATGAGCATATTTTGTATGCTAAAGAGACATGAATTGGGGGGTATCAGGTGCAGAATGTCTTGAACTAAATATATGTGTGTCCTCCAAATTTATGTGTTGAATTCAAATTTATATGTTGAAGCCTTAACCCCAGTGTGATTATATTTGGAGATAGGGACTTTATGGAAGCAATTAACATTAAAGAGGACATAAGGGTGCAACCCTGACCTGATAGGATTAGTATCCTTATAAGAATAGACACTAGGAAACTCTTCTAGTTGTGTGCACACATTGAGAAAAGGCCATGGGAGCACACAGGGAGAAGGATGCTATCTGTAAGCCAGGAAGATAGCCTTCACTAGGAAATGAATTGGCCAGCAACTTGGTCTTGGAATTTCCAGGGTTCTAAAATATTGCTTATCACCCAAACTATGTTATTTTGTTGCAGCAGTGCAAGATAACAAATACAACTAATATAAAACAAATAAACACATACAACTATTAAAATACAAACAAACAAAGCCCAGAAGATAACAAGTTTTGCCATGTATGTGGAGAAATTGTAACCTTAGTGTATTGGTGTCGGGAATGTAAAATGGTGTAGCCATATTGGAAAAGTTTGGTAGATACTCAAAAAATTAAATGAAGAATTACCATATGATCCAGAAATTTTACTTCTAGGTATCTATTTAAAGATATTGAAAGCAAAGACCAATCAGATATTTGTACATCCATGCTCATAGTAACATTATTCACAAGCCATAAGGTAGAAGCAACCCGTGTCCATCAATAGATACATAGGTAAGCAAAATGTAGTGTATACATACAATGAAATATTATTCAGCCTTCAAAAGAAAGGAAATTCTGACACATCCTACAACATGAATATGCCTTAAGACTTTATGCTAAGTAAAATAAGCCAGTTACAAAAGAACACATATTATATGATTCCAATGATATGAGTTGCCGTAGGTTGGAGTGAGAGAAAAATGGGGAGAAAATTCAAAATGTTTAATGAATATGGAGTTTTAATTTGGGAAGATAAATTCTGGAGATGTATGGTGATGATGGTTGCACAACAATGTGAATGTACTTGATGCCCCTGAACTATACACCTATAATGACTAAAATGGTAAATTTTATGTTGCATATATTTTACCATGTTAAAAATATGAACAATTAAAAACTGATAGTACTTACTGAAAGGACAAATAGATAGATGTGTAATTATAGCAGGTGACTTCAAAAGTCATCTATTAGTAGTTGAAAGATCCAGCAAGTAAACTCTCAGTGAGGACATAGGTGAACTGATCAATGCAATCAAATAAACTGAATCTAACCGATATTTACAGAATATTTCACCCAATAATAGCAGAATATACTATCTTCTCAAGCTCACCTGAAACATTCACCAAGATAGAGCAAATTCAGGACCAAAATACCTTCACAAATTTAAAACAATAAAAAATCATAGAAACATATGTTCTCATACAACAATGGAATTAAACTAGAAATCCATACCAGAAAGATGATTGAAAAATCTCAAAATATTTGAAGGTTAAACAATATAATTCTACATAATGCATGGGTCAAAGATAAAGCCTTAAGATGCATTAGAAAATATTTTAAACAAAATAAAGATAAACTCAGCCAAATTTGTGGGATGCTGTAAAATTAATGCTTAGAAGAAAATTTATAGCATTTAATGCTTACACTGGGAATTTTGTTTTCTAGTTCAGCATGTGAGGCTAGTCTGGAAATCACCATTATCATTCTAACAAGAAGTAACTGAACAAATTGAAAACAAACAATTCTTTTTGGATCAGTTAGAGAATTGAGGTTATAGGAAAAACTGTTGCCCCCAAAATAGTAGAGACTGACAGGTGAATACAGATAATTACAACTTACTACAACAGAAACCCATGAGCAGAAATTTCTGTGGGATCTAGTATCATAGTAGAAAACTCCAAATGATAATTGAAGGCTTATTCAGAGGCTTAGTGTGGGCATCTTCAAGTGGTAAAAACTCCAGAAGGCTCCATTGTTGGAGGGAGGGAAACTTTCATGAGTTTTATCTTCCGAAACCTTACCAGATTTTCATATTTAACAATCAGAGAAAAATTCACTGGTATTTCCAGCAGAAGAAGAGGAATTGGGCATTTTGAAATATACCCAGGACATTCTCTTCTATTTAGCAAGGCCTTCCCTCAGGAGAAACAATTTTAACAGAACCTATTTTTATAAGGATGTATCACAGACTAACCAATGTACGGAAAGAAAAATCTACAACTCTAGCCCACTCTAGCCTTCATTATGGGGGAAAATAAACACTCAACTACAGACCCTTTTAGCTTCCTCATGGGGAAAGAGAAATATCTAACTCCAAACCCCTCAATAACTCCTGTTCTATGGGGTGGCAGAGAAGGAAACTGAAGCACTTGTGAAGGTTACAGCCCTGGGGAACAGGCTCACAAAAAACTGAGACCTAAAGAACACTTCTGCTTCCACTACACCTGTAGAGCTAGGGCTAGGTTCTGGAGCTCACAGACCCCTTGAGCCCATTCACAAACCCTTCACAAGCAGGTCTATGAGATAGGCAACTGGCAAAAAGTACCTTGGAGCTGTAGGTGAAGAAAGAATAGTCTTTATTCAGCACACACACATCTAATACCTAGGCAGTACAAAGAGAAACTCTGAAACTAAACTTCTACCAGCAAAGAAAAACTGAGCACCTGCCAGCAGAGTAAACGTGCTACTTTTAGACTCAAGCTCTGCCAGGCCAGCTCTGCTTCACAAACTGAAGCACACACAATAGCAACAAACTAAAAAAGATACATTTGTGCACATGTGCACTAACTCCACCAACACACAGCTTGTTTATAAGAGATGTGCTGCTCAACCCCCAACCAAACCTGAACCAAGGGAGCCTGACTAAATTATCCTACTTTCACAACAACACCTTACCAATATACCAATAAAGGCCTATTTACTACAGTTTCGTTTACTCAGAATATCATGTTCAATTTTCAAAAACAGTTTAAAGATATATTAAAAAACAAAAAAAACAAAACAAAACAAAAACACCGTTTGAAGAGACAGAATAAGCATCAGAACCAGACTCAGATATGGAAGAGATGTTGAAATTATCAGACCAGAAGTTTAACATAACCATGATTAATATGTTAGGAAATCTGATGGAAATAGACAATAATAAAAAAATGCTGTAACAGCAATGAAGTATGGTTTGGTAGACCAATTAGTAGAGTGGACATAGCCGAGGATAGAATCAGTGAGCTTGGATATGTCAAGATATGTCAATAGAAACTTCCCAAACTAATAAGAAAAGAGAAAAGTGGCTGACAAAATTGTAATAGAATATGTGAGAACCATGGGACAAGCACAAAAGGTGGAACATTTATGTAATGAAAATAACAGAAAGAAGAAAGAAAGGAATACAAGAAATATTTCAAACAATAAAGAGAGAATTTAGAAAATTAATATCAGTCTCCAACTGCAGATCCAGGAAGCTCAGAGAACATCAAGCAGGATAAATGTCAAAATTTTACTCCTAGGCATATCATAATCAAATGAGAAAATCAACTGCAAAGAGATAACTTTGAAAGAGAGAGGAAAATAACAACTGACCTAGTGGAGAAAAATTTTTTTAAAAAGACTTCTTTTCAGAAATCATGCAAGCAAGAAGTGAGTGTAATAAAATATTTAAAGTGTGCAAAGATAAAAGCAATCACCTAGAATTCTGTATCCAGCAAAATTACCCTTCAAAATTGAAGGAAAATATTCTCCCAAATAAAAATTGAGGAAATTTGCCTCCAAAAGACCATCCTAGCAAAAAATGCAAGAAGTAAAGTTCTTCACAGAGAATAAAAATCTTATACTATAAATTTTATTTAAAAGTAACTCATATCAGCATAAGAAAAGAACATTAGAGAAGAAATAAATGAAGCTGAAATTAAAATTTTATTATTATTTTTCATAACTGACCTGACAGATAACTTATTAAAATTATAATAGCAACAGTATATCTCATGATTTTATCTAATGAATATGAATAAGTGAAATAGATGACAGCAACAATATCAGGGAGAAATATGAAATAGTTTGTTTTAAGTAACTTAAGCAATTCATGAAGTGGTATAGAGTTATTAGAAAGTGGACTTGGATGAGTTGTAAATATATATTGCAAACTCTTGAGCCAATAACAAAAGCAAAAATAAAAGAAGATGTATGATAATATGTTAAGGAGGAAAAGCAAATGAGATGATATAAAATGCTTATTTCCAATCAAGTAGACGATAGCTGATAACAATGTATTGTATATTGAAAATTGCTGAGAATAAATTTTAAGTGTTCTCACCACACAAAAAATAATAAGTATGTGAGGTAATTCACATGTTAATTAGCTCAATCTAACCATTCCATAATGTGTGTCTATGTGTGTGTGTGTATTTCAAAATCTCATTGCTTATACCATAAATATATACCTTTTTTGTTTCTCTACTTAAAATAAATAAATGAAATAAAAGCAAGCAGCACGAGAGTGGAAGACAAAAATAAAGAAAAAGAATAAGGACAATGAAGAGAAAACAGTAAAAATTATGGTAGATATTAATCCAACTGTGTCAATAATCTCCTTAAACACCAGTAGTCTAAATACACCTATTAAAAGACAGAAATTTTCAGAATAGGTAATAAGAACAAAGTACATTTCACCTACAGGGAACCAAGTATAACTATAAAGATACACATATATTAAAAGTAAAGGGAGGAAGAAAGATGCATTGCACTATCACCAATAAAAAGAGAGCTGTAGTAGCTATTAATTTCAGACAATTCAGATGTCAGAGCAAGGTATATTGTCAGAGAAAAAGATGGGCATTTGTTAAAAAGGGCCAATTCTCCAAGAAGACATAACATTTCACAATGCATATACATCTACTAATAGCATTTCAAAATGTTTGAGGTAAATCTGATAGAACTGCAAGGGGAAATAGATGAATCTGCTATTTTAATTAGATACTTCAAAACCCCTTTATCAGCAATGGACAGATCCAGCAGGTAGAAAATCAGTAAAGATATAGAAAAACTGAATGACCATCAAACAACTGGACCTAATTGAAATTTATAGACTACCTCATCACAAAACAACAGAATGCAGGTTCTTCTCAGGCTCATATGGAGCATTTATCAAGAAAGACCATATTCTGAACCAGAAAACACAATAAATTTAAAAGAATAGTAATCATATGGAGTAAAGTCCCAGACCACAATTTAACTCAACTAGAAATCAATGACAGAAATATAGCTGGATAATCCCCAAATGTTTAAAGGTTAAACAACACATGTCCATGTAACACATGAGTTAAAGATGAAGTCTCAAATGAAATTTAAAAACATATATATTTTGAACTAAATAAAAATAAAAACAAAACTTCTCCAAATTTGTGAGGTGTAGAAAAGCACTGCTTAGAGGGAAGTTCATAGCATTGGACACATATATTAGCAAAGAAGAAAGGTCTAAGATGAATAATCTAAGTTTCCTTTGGAGGAAACTAGGAAAGAAAGAGGAAAAGAAATTAAAATAAACAGAAAAAGAGAAATAACAATTAGAGAAGAAATCAATGAAATTGAAAACAGGCAATAGTAGAGAAAAACAATGAAGCAAAAAACTGAATTTTTGAAAATATTTATAGAACTGTTATACCTCTAGTCAGGCTAAAAACAAACAAACAAAAAAAACAAAAAAGAACAAAGAAAGAAAAAGAAAAAAAGAGGGATGACATAAATTACTAATAGTAGAAATGAAAGAGGACCATGTACATTAAAATGATAATAAAGGAATAAAACAAACAACTTTATTTACGAAAATCTGATAACCTAGATAAAATAAACCAATTAATTGAAAGACACAATCTGCCAGCACTCATACAGAAGTAATAAACAATCTCAATAAGCCTATATAAATTAAATCAATTGAATCAATAATTAATATTCTTCCCAAACATGAAACAACAGTTTCAGATGGGTTTACTAGTAAATTCTACCAAGCATTTAAGAATTAAATTTTACCAATTTTCTATAAACTTTAGCAGAAATAGTAGCAGAGGGAGTACTTCTTAATTCATCATCTGAGACCATCATTTCCATAATACCAAATTCAGAGGAAGACATTATAAGAAAGGAAAATTACATTTTTAATTGGAATATTTGGGTTTTTTGCTGTAAAGTTGTCTGATCTCTTTGTATATTCTGGATATTAATCCCTTGTCAGATGCATTTCTTTCAAATATTTTCTCCCATTCTATAGGATGTCTTTTCACTGTGTTGATTGTTCACTGTGCAGAAGCCTTTTAGTTTGATATAATCCCATTTGTTTGTTTTTCCTTTGTTACCTGTGCTTCATGGATAATAAAGTCATTGCCCAGTCCTAAATCCTAGAGCATTACCCCTATGTTTTCTTCTAGGAGTTTTAAAGTTTCAGGCCTTATACTTAGGTCTCTAATCCATTTTGACTTGATTTTGTTATATGGTGAAAGGCATGGATCAAGTTTCATTCTTCTACAAATGGATATCTAGAATTCCCAGCACCATTTATTGAAGAGGAAGTCTTTTCCCCAATGTATGTTCTCGGTGCCTTTGTCAAAGATCAGTTGGCTGTAAATATGTGGGTTGATTTCTGCTCTATTCTGTTCCATTGGTCCATCTGTCTGTTTTTATGCTAGTATCATGCTGTTCTGTTACTACAACTTTGTAATATAGTTTGAAGTCAGGAAGTGTAATGCCTCCAGCTTTACTATTTTTGCTCAGGCAAAGGAGCTGAATAGACATTTCTCAAAGGAAGACATACAAATGGCCAACAGGTATATGAAAAAATGCTCAACATCACTAATCATCAGGGAAGTGAAAATCAAACTGCTCTGAGATATCACGTTACCCCAATCAGACTGATTATTACAGAAAAGATAGAGAATAACAAATGCTGGAAAGGATGTGGAGATAGAGAGAAACCTCCTGCTCTGTTGGTGGGACTGTAAATTAGTACAGCCATTATAGAGAACAGTATGGAGGTTCCTTAAATAACTAAAGATAGAACTTCCATATAATCCAGCAATCCAACACCTGGGGATATATTCAGAGGATTGGAAAACATCAGGTCAAAGGCATACCTGCACTCTCATGTTTATTGCAGCTCTATTTACAATAGTACATTAATGGAATCAACTTAAATGTCCATCAGTGGATGAATGGATAAGGAAATTGTGGTATATATACACAATGGAATACTACTCAGACATAAAAAAGAATGAAATTCTACTCATCATGGATGAGCCTGGAGAAAATTATCCTAAGTGAAATGACCCAGGTACAGAAAGAGAAATACTGCATGTTCTCACTCATAAGTTGGAGCTGAATCCATAAATAAACAAATCAACAATAAAGAGAGACATAAAGGAAGAAAGAAACAACAATCACAGTAATATATTGAACTTTTAGAAAACTAGAGGTGTAAAAGGAGAGGTGAGGGGGAAAGGGAGGGGACTAATGAGGAATTGGTCAACAGACACAAAGAATGATTGAGTATTGTAATGATGAATAAGCTAACTATACTGACCTAACCACCACACATTCTACACAATTATTGAAAATCGACATTGTACCCCACATGTATGTATAATAAAAAATAAAAATAAATAAAATAAAATAAAGGGAAATTACAGAACAATATCTCCCATGAACAGAGATGCAAATATTTACAAGAAATGGAAATGAACAATGTATAAAAAGAATTATATCCAACAAACGAGTGAGATTTATTTTGGGTATTTAACTCCAATTTAACATTAGAAAATCAATTAATGTAATCCATCACATCAAAATGCTAAAGAAAATTAAAAATTGAGAATGTCACCAACATGGCAGAAGAGATAATCCCAGCATCACTCGCGAAGATGAATTTACAGCTTACAAGTGTGAAAATCACAAAATTGCCATCCTGAAATCACTGGAAATTGGGAGAAGAGGAGGAAAGATCTGTTGAGTCCCTGAAGGCATGGAAAGCCATGGCAAGTGGAAGGAGGGAATTACCCTGATCAGCACCAGCCCCATCTGCTACCCAGGCCAGCATGGCACAGTGCCTGGAAGAGCTACCAAAACATTGTAAAGCCACAGCAGTGTCCATTGTGTGAAGCTTCTTAGAGTCTACAGAGGAGAATAACAACATGACTGCCGGCAAAAATATAAAAAATTAATTACTTGAGAATGCACCATGCCATTTCCTAGGCCAGCAAAGCTGCTTGCAAATTTACCCTGCACCCACATAGAAGGTAAAAGCCACAGCCAATGGGAGGAAGGAATCACCCAGAAGTCAGTGAGACTTTGTGGAGCACTCATGCAGGGCCTGCCCCATGGGAAACATTTGCAATGCTGAAGGTGATGGAATGATCCACTAGAGTTGCTTGCCTTCTGATCAGCAGAGGCACCACACAGTGGATACCAGTGGTGTGATTAAAACTGCAGGAGGCACAGTTGGTGGGAAAAAGTCAGTCTTTGGCTGAATTTTCCACACAGCCCAGTTGTATTTTTGGTGACAACACAAGACCTTGCAGTGACTTAAAGGCTGATATTTAAAACCTGGTCTGCACAAAAACTTTTTCCCAGTCTGAGAAACAACAAACAGCAAGGCAGAAATTTATGTCAGGCACATGGTTCAAGTTCAAGTTAACACAGGAAGTTTTTTCTATCTGGAAATTAACCACAGGACAGCACATTAGTTCCAGTGCACTGTTTAAGTGGTGATGGTTGCTATTTTTCCACCAAAGATAGGAAATTAAACACAGACCCAAGACAAGTGCTGATATAAAGCAAGAAAAGTCTAATACCAGCAAAGAACACCTGTAAAACCTGGAAGAGTTAGCTATACCCTCAAATTTTCAGGCATCAACATAAAGATACAAAGATTGAGGAAGAACAGAGAAAAATGGCACTACCAAAGAAAACCAAAAGAGCACCATAAATGGACCCAGAAGACAATGGATTTATGAAGTATCTGACAGAGATTTCAGAAAAATTCTCTTAAAGGTGTTTAGGGAGTCACAATAAAATAGATTTTTGTAAAAAATGATATTTGGAAAACACTCCAGGAACAGAACAAGAAATTTGACAAAGGAATAGAATCAATTAAAAAAATAGAAATTCTAGAAATGAAGAATATGTTATCTGAATGGAAACACTTTATATAAAGCCCCAACAGCAGACTTGATCAAATAGAGGAAAGAATCACTGAAGCAATTATGGGACTCCTTAAAGTGAAATAACCTCCACATAATTGGAAAGTTTGAAGGAGATGAAAACAAAGAAACCTAGAAAGACTATTTAAAGAAATAATGGCTGAAAATGTCCCAAGTATGGAAAAAGATGGCAGCATCCAGGTAAAGGAAACTCAGAGGTCACCAACCAAATTCAGTCCATAAAGCAACACCACAAGGCACATCATAATCAAAATATCTAGAACCAAAGACAAAGAATTCTGAAAGAATCAAGAGAAAAGACACACATAACATTCAATGGAATCCCAATACAGCTTACAGTGAATTTCTTAGTAGAAACCCTAGAGGCCACAAGAGAGTAGGACAACATATTATAAGTGCTGAAAGAAAAATATTGTCAACCAAGAATTCTGTATCCAGGAAATCTAACCTTCAAATATAAAGAAAAAAATAAAGCTTTTCCCAGACAAGTAAAAGCTAAGAAAATTCATCAGCACAAGACTTGCCTTACAAGAAATGCTACAGGGAGTTCTTCAGTCTGAAAGAGCATGACACTAAAGTGTAACAACAACAACAACAAAAATATGGAAGGTACAAAACTCGATAGTAAAGTAAATACATGTACAATCTCAGATTACTCTGATGTTGTGAATAAACCACTTATATCCTTGCTATGAAGACTAAAAGACAAACCCAATAAGATAATAACAAATTCAACAACAGTAGAAGAGATAGGCAATATTTTAAAATGTAAATTGAAATAACAATTGTCAAAAAGTGGGAAAGAATGATGTCAAAGTGTAGAGGTGGCTATTTTTTCTTATCATTCAATTTGTGATGAGTTTAAAATAATCTCTTGTAACTATAACATGTTTTTTGTAAGCCTCATGGTAACCATAACACAAAAATACATAATAGACATATTAAAAATAAATAGTAAGAAATCAAAACATATTACTAGAGAAAACCACTCCATGACAAAAGAAGAGAGTAAGACTAGAAAAGAGGGGAAAAAATCTGCAAAACAACCAGAAAACAGTAACAAAATAACAGTAACAAGTCCCAATATATTAATAATAACTATAAATGTAAATTAATTAAATTCACCAAGTAAAAGATACAGAGTGGCTGAATGAATTGTAAAACAAGAACCAAGAATATGATGCCTACAACAAATTCACTTCATGTACAAGGAAGCACACTGAATGAGAGTGAAGGGATGAAAAACAATATTTAATGCAAATAAAAGTCAAAAAAGAATAGAAGTAGCTACATTTATGTCAGATAAAATAGATTTCAAGCAAAGACAAGTAAAAAAGGTAAGTAAAGTCATTATATAATGATAAAAAGATCAATTCAGCAAGAGGATATAACAATTCAAAATATATACACACCCAACACAAGATAACCCAGATATATAAAGCAAATAGTACTAGACCTACAGGGAGAAATAAACTCCAACACAGTAATGGTTGGGGACTTTAATACTTCACTTTCAGCAAAGGACAGGTCATCCAGATAGAAAATTAGCCAAGAAATTTCAGTTATTCTCCACTCTAGACCAATTATACCTAACAAACATTTATAGAACATTTCATCCAAGAGCTGCAGAATACACATTTTTCTCAGCAGCACATGGAACTTTCTCCAGAAAAGGACATATGTTAGTCCACCAAACAAGTCTCAACAAATTTTAAAAATAGAAATCACACCAACGTGTTCAACCACAATTGGATAAAACTAGAAATCAATTCTAGAAGGGACATTAGAAACTGTACAAACACTTTAAAATTAAACAACATGATCCTGAACAACAAATGGGTCAAAAAAGAAATCAAAAGAAAATTTTAAAATTCCTGGAGATAAATTAAAATAAAAACACAACATACTAGAACCTATGAGACAAAGAGAAAACAGTTTTCAGAGGAAAGTTTATAGCAGTAAATGCCTACAGCAAAAAACAACAGCAACAGCAACAACAAATCCTCAAATGAACAGCCTAATGTAACACCTGATGGAACTAGAAAAACAAGAAAACATAAAGAACAAAGCAAACCTAAAAAAAAATTAGTAGAAGGAGAGAAATAACTAAGACCAGAGTAGATTTTATTCAGAGATTAAAAAAATACAAAAGATCAATGAAACAACAAGTTGCTTTTTTGAAAAGATAAAATTGATAAAGCTCTCACTATACTAATTACAAAAAAAGAAAGACTCAAATAAATAAAATCACAAACTAAAAATGAGATTTCCAACTGATACCAAAGGAGATACAAAGGATCATAAGAGTCTATTGCATACAATTATATAGTAAAAACAGAAAACCTGGAAGAAATGAATATTTTTCTACCATAAGCATTTATTGCAATAAACTTTCCTGGATACACACAACTTTCTAAGATTGAATCTTAAAGAATTAGAACACCTAAGAAGACCAAGAATTAGTAACGAGATTGAAGCAGTAATAAAAATTCTCCCAACAAAGAAAACCCTAGTACTAGATGGCTTTATGGCTCAATTCTACCAAACGCTTAAAGAATCAATTCTAATTCTTCTTCAGCTCTTCTGAAATAGTGAATAGGAAATACTTCCAAATTCATTGTATGAAGCCATCATTACCCTGATACCAAAAGCAGAGAAAGACACAACAACAACAACAACAACAACAATCTGCATACCAATACCCCTAATGAACATGAGTGTGAAAATTTTCAATGAAATACTGACAAATAGAATCCAAGAACACTTTTTAAAGATCATTCACCATGATCAAGTGGGATTTATCACAGGGATGCAAGGATGGTTTAACATACGCAAAGCAATAAATGTGATACATCACATCAACAGAATAAAGGAGAAAACCTATATGATCATTTCAATAAATGCAGAAAAAGCATCTGATAACATTCAATACCCTTAAAAACAATGATAAGAACATTCAACAAATTAGGTATAGAAGGAATATACAGCAACACAATAAAGGACATATATGACAAATCTACAGGTAGTATCATACTGAACAAACAAAAATTAAAGGCTTTTTCCCTAAGATCTGGATCAAGACAAGGATGCCAACTTTCCTCACTCTTATTCTACATAGTACTGAAAGTTCTACCCAGTGCAATAAGGTGAGAGAAAGGGCAACTGAATCAGAAAGGAGGAAGACAAACTGTATCTATTTTTAGATGATATGATTGTATACATAGAAAACCCTAAAGACTACACCAAAAATTACTAGAACTAATAAATAAATTCAGTAAAGTGGCATAATACAAAATCAACATTCAAATATCAATAGCATTTCTATATGCCAATAATGAAATATCTGAAGGAGAAATCAAGAAAGTAATCCCATTTACAATAGCTAACAAAAAATAAAATGCCTAGAAGTAAATTTAACCAAGAAGATTAAATTCTGCTACATTGGTGACAGAAATTGAAGAAGACACATACAAGTGAAAATTTATTCTCAGTTGATGGGATAGAAGAGCAAATATCATAAAAATGTGCATATTGCCCAAAGCAATCTACACATTCAACACAACCCCAATCAAAATACCAATGACAGTCTTCCAAAAATGGAAAAAAAACTTAAATTTCATATAGAACCACAAAAGACCCTGTATAGCCAAAGCAATCTTAAATAAAAAGAATGAAGTTGGAGGCATCACACTTTCTTACTTCAGAATATACTATAAAGCTATAGTAACCAAAAATGCATAGTATTGGCATAAAAAGAGGCAAATTGACCAATGAACAGAATAGTGGTCACAGAAATAAACCCACACATTTACAGACAACTGATCTACAAAGGTTCCAAAAATATACACTGGTGAAAGGACAGCCTCTCCAATTAATGGTGCTGGGTGAACTGGAAATCCATGTGCAGAAGATTAAAACTATACCCTTATCTCTCACCATACACAAAAGATAAAAGGATTAAAGACATAAATTTTAAGACCCCAAATTGTGAAATCTCTGAAAGAAAACACAGGGGAAATCCCACATGAAATTGGAATGGGTACTCCTTCTTTGAACAAGACTACAAATGCACAGGCAACAAAAGCAAAACTAGACAGATAAGTTTACATTTACTAAAAAGCTTCTGCATAGCAAAAGACACAATCAACAGCATGAAGAATAGGAGAAAATATTTACAAACAACACATCAGACAAGGGGCTAAATTTCAGAATGTATAAGAAATTCAAACAACTCAGCAGCAAAAAATAAGTAAATGAAAAATAAATAAACAAATAAATAAATAAATAATGGATAAGGGACCATAGCAGGCCTTCAGACATTTCTCAAGGGAATATATATATATATATATATATATATATATATATGTATGGTCAACAAGAATATGAAAAAAAATGCTCAAAATCACTAACCATCAGATAAATACAAATTGAAAGTGCAAAGAGATATCTCACCTCAGTTAGAGTGGCTGTTATCAACAAGACAGTAAATAACAAACGCATGTAAGGACTCACAGAAACGCAAACACTCCTACATTGTTGGTGTGAATGTAAATTGGTACAGCCATTGTGGAAAATATTACGGTGATTCATCAGATAACTAAAAACTGAACTACCATATGATCTGGCAATCCCACTACTGGGTATATACCCAAAGGAAATGAAATCAATATACAGAAGGGACACTTGCACTTGCATTTTCTTTTTCTTTCTTTTTTTTTTTGTCTTTTTTCGTGTCTGGCAACGGATCGCAACCCTCAGTGTCGCGCCCGTACTGGACCGGGACCGGCAACGGGATCGCAACCCTCGGTGCCGCGCCCGCACCTCACTCAGCCAGTGAGCGGGAACCGGTCTGTATGTGGGATCCGAACCCTC